>NW_026441284.1:0-44815 GCF_947172395.1 Bicyclus anynana
AACCTAACCTAACCTAACCTAACCTAACCTAACCTAACCTAACCTAACCTAACCTAACCTAACCTAACCTAACCTAACCTAACCTAACCTAACCTAACCTAACCTAACCTAACCTAACCTAACCTAACCTAACCTAACCTAACCTAACCTAACCTAACCTAACCTAACCTAACCTAACCTAACCTAACCTAACCTAACCTAACCTAACCTAACCTAACCTAACCTAACCTAACCTAACCTAACCTAACCTAACCTAACCTAACCTAACCTAACCTAACCTAACCTAACCTAACCTAACCTAACCTAACCTAACCTAACCTAACCTAACCTAACCTAACCTAACCTAACCTAACCTAACCTAACCTAACCTAACCTAACCTAACCTAACCTAACCTAACCTAACCTAACCTAACCTAACCTAACCTAACCTAACCTAACCTAACCTAACCTAACCTAACCTAACCTAACCTAACCTAACCTAACCTAACCTAACCTAACCTAACCTAACCTAACCTAACCTAACCTAACCTAACCTAACCTAACCTAACCTAACCTAACCTAACCTAACCTAACCTAACCTAACCTAACCTAACCTAACCTAACCTAACCTAACCTAACCTAACCTAACCTAACCTAACCTAACCTAACCTAACCTAACCTAACCTAACCTAACCTAACCTAACCTAACCTAACCTAACCTAACCTAACCTAACCTAACCTAACCTAACCTAACCTAACCTAACCTAACCTAACCTAACCTAACCTAACCTAACCTAACCTAACCTAACCTAACCTAACCTAACCTAACCTAACCTAACCTAACCTAACCTAACCTAACCTAACCTAACCTAACCTAACCTAACCTAACCTAACCTAACCTAACCTAACCTAACCTAACCTAACCTAACCTAACCTAACCTAACCTAACCTAACCTAACCTAACCTAACCTAACCTAACCTAACCTAACCTAACCTAACCTAACCTAACCTAACCTAACCTAACCTAACCTAACCTAACCTAACCTAACCTAACCTAACCTAACCTAACCTAACCTAACCTAACCTAACCTAACCTAACCTAACCTAACCTAACCTAACCTAACCTAACCTAACCTAACCTAACCTAACCTAACCTAACCTAACCTAACCTAACCTAACCTAACCTAACCTAACCTAACCTAACCTAACCTAACCTAACCTAACCTAACCTAACCTAACCTAACCTAACCTAACCTAACCTAACCTAACCTAACCTAACCTAACCTAACCTAACCTAACCTAACCTAACCTAACCTAACCTAACCTAACCTAACCTAACCTAACCTAACCTAACCTAACCTAACCTAACCTAACCTAACCTAACCTAACCTAACCTAACCTAACCTAACCTAACCTAACCTAACCTAACCTAACCTAACCTAACCTAACCTAACCTAACCTAACCTAACCTAACCTAACCTAACCTAACCTAACCTAACCTAACCTAACCTAACCTAACCTAACCTAACCTAACCTAACCTAACCTAACCTAACCTAACCTAACCTAACCTAACCTAACCTAACCTAACCTAACCTAACCTAACCTAACCTAACCTAACCTAACCTAACCTAACCTAACCTAACCTAACCTAACCTAACCTAACCTAACCTAACCTAACCTAACCTAACCTAACCTAACCTAACCTAACCTAACCTAACCTAACCTAACCTAACCTAACCTAACCTAACCTAACCTAACCTAACCTAACCTAACCTAACCTAACCTAACCTAACCTAACCTAACCTAACCTAACCTAACCTAACCTAACCTAACCTAACCTAACCTAACCTAACCTAACCTAACCTAACCTAACCTAACCTAACCTAACCTAACCTAACCTAACCTAACCTAACCTAACCTAACCTAACCTAACCTAACCTAACCTAACCTAACCTAACCTAACCTAACCTAACCTAACCTAACCTAACCTAACCTAACCTAACCTAACCTAACCTAACCTAACCTAACCTAACCTAACCTAACCTAACCTAACCTAACCTAACCTAACCTAACCTAACCTAACCTAACCTAACCTAACCTAACCTAACCTAACCTAACCTAACCTAACCTAACCTAACCTAACCTAACCTAACCTAACCTAACCTAACCTAACCTAACCTAACCTAACCTAACCTAACCTAACCTAACCTAACCTAACCTAACCTAACCTAACCTAACCTAACCTAACCTAACCTAACCTAACCTAACCTAACCTAACCTAACCTAACCTAACCTAACCTAACCTAACCTAACCTAACCTAACCTAACCTAACCTAACCTAACCTAACCTAACCTAACCTAACCTAACCTAACCTAACCTAACCTAACCTAACCTAACCTAACCTAACCTAACCTAACCTAACCTAACCTAACCTAACCTAACCTAACCTAACCTAACCTAACCTAACCTAACCTAACCTAACCTAACCTAACCTAACCTAACCTAACCTAACCTAACCTAACCTAACCTAACCTAACCTAACCTAACCTAACCTAACCTAACCTAACCTAACCTAACCTAACCTAACCTAACCTAACCTAACCTAACCTAACCTAACCTAACCTAACCTAACCTAACCTAACCTAACCTAACCTAACCTAACCTAACCTAACCTAACCTAACCTAACCTAACCTAACCTAACCTAACCTAACCTAACCTAACCTAACCTAACCTAACCTAACCTAACCTAACCTAACCTAACCTAACCTAACCTAACCTAACCTAACCTAACCTAACCTAACCTAACCTAACCTAACCTAACCTAACCTAACCTAACCTAACCTAACCTAACCTAACCTAACCTAACCTAACCTAACCTAACCTAACCTAACCTAACCTAACCTAACCTAACCTAACCTAACCTAACCTAACCTAACCTAACCTAACCTAACCTAACCTAACCTAACCTAACCTAACCTAACCTAACCTAACCTAACCTAACCTAACCTAACCTAACCTAACCTAACCTAACCTAACCTAACCTAACCTAACCTAACCTAACCTAACCTAACCTAACCTAACCTAACCTAACCTAACCTAACCTAACCTAACCTAACCTAACCTAACCTAACCTAACCTAACCTAACCTAACCTAACCTAACCTAACCTAACCTAACCTAACCTAACCTAACCTAACCTAACCTAACCTAACCTAACCTAACCTAACCTAACCTAACCTAACCTAACCTAACCTAACCTAACCTAACCTAACCTAACCTAACCTAACCTAACCTAACCTAACCTAACCTAACCTAACCTAACCTAACCTAACCTAACCTAACCTAACCTAACCTAACCTAACCTAACCTAACCTAACCTAACCTAACCTAACCTAACCTAACCTAACCTAACCTAACCTAACCTAACCTAACCTAACCTAACCTAACCTAACCTAACCTAACCTAACCTAACCTAACCTAACCTAACCTAACCTAACCTAACCTAACCTAACCTAACCTAACCTAACCTAACCTAACCTAACCTAACCTAACCTAACCTAACCTAACCTAACCTAACCTAACCTAACCTAACCTAACCTAACCTAACCTAACCTAACCTAACCTAACCTAACCTAACCTAACCTAACCTAACCTAACCTAACCTAACCTAACCTAACCTAACCTAACCTAACCTAACCTAACCTAACCTAACCTAACCTAACCTAACCTAACCTAACCTAACCTAACCTAACCTAACCTAACCTAACCTAACCTAACCTAACCTAACCTAACCTAACCTAACCTAACCTAACCTAACCTAACCTAACCTAACCTAACCTAACCTAACCTAACCTAACCTAACCTAACCTAACCTAACCTAACCTAACCTAACCTAACCTAACCTAACCTAACCTAACCTAACCTAACCTAACCTAACCTAACCTAACCTAACCTAACCTAACCTAACCTAACCTAACCTAACCTAACCTAACCTAACCTAACCTAACCTAACCTAACCTAACCTAACCTAACCTAACCTAACCTAACCTAACCTAACCTAACCTAACCTAACCTAACCTAACCTAACCTAACCTAACCTAACCTAACCTAACCTAACCTAACCTAACCTAACCTAACCTAACCTAACCTAACCTAACCTAACCTAACCTAACCTAACCTAACCTAACCTAACCTAACCTAACCTAACCTAACCTAACCTAACCTAACCTAACCTAACCTAACCTAACCTAACCTAACCTAACCTAACCTAACCTAACCTAACCTAACCTAACCTAACCTAACCTAACCTAACCTAACCTAACCTAACCTAACCTAACCTAACCTAACCTAACCTAACCTAACCTAACCTAACCTAACCTAACCTAACCTAACCTAACCTAACCTAACCTAACCTAACCTAACCTAACCTAACCTAACCTAACCTAACCTAACCTAACCTAACCTAACCTAACCTAACCTAACCTAACCTAACCTAACCTAACCTAACCTAACCTAACCTAACCTAACCTAACCTAACCTAACCTAACCTAACCTAACCTAACCTAACCTAACCTAACCTAACCTAACCTAACCTAACCTAACCTAACCTAACCTAACCTAACCTAACCTAACCTAACCTAACCTAACCTAACCTAACCTAACCTAACCTAACCTAACCTAACCTAACCTAACCTAACCTAACCTAACCTAACCTAACCTAACCTAACCTAACCTAACCTAACCTAACCTAACCTAACCTAACCTAACCTAACCTAACCTAACCTAACCTAACCTAACCTAACCTAACCTAACCTAACCTAACCTAACCTAACCTAACCTAACCTAACCTAACCTAACCTAACCTAACCTAACCTAACCTAACCTAACCTAACCTAACCTAACCTAACCTAACCTAACCTAACCTAACCTAACCTAACCTAACCTAACCTAACCTAACCTAACCTAACCTAACCTAACCTAACCTAACCTAACCTAACCTAACCTAACCTAACCTAACCTAACCTAACCTAACCTAACCTAACCTAACCTAACCTAACCTAACCTAACCTAACCTAACCTAACCTAACCTAACCTAACCTAACCTAACCTAACCTAACCTAACCTAACCTAACCTAACCTAACCTAACCTAACCTAACCTAACCTAACCTAACCTAACCTAACCTAACCTAACCTAACCTAACCTAACCTAACCTAACCTAACCTAACCTAACCTAACCTAACCTAACCTAACCTAACCTAACCTAACCTAACCTAACCTAACCTAACCTAACCTAACCTAACCTAACCTAACCTAACCTAACCTAACCTAACCTAACCTAACCTAACCTAACCTAACCTAACCTAACCTAACCTAACCTAACCTAACCTAACCTAACCTAACCTAACCTAACCTAACCTAACCTAACCTAACCTAACCTAACCTAACCTAACCTAACCTAACCTAACCTAACCTAACCTAACCTAACCTAACCTAACCTAACCTAACCTAACCTAACCTAACCTAACCTAACCTAACCTAACCTAACCTAACCTAACCTAACCTAACCTAACCTAACCTAACCTAACCTAACCTAACCTAACCTAACCTAACCTAACCTAACCTAACCTAACCTAACCTAACCTAACCTAACCTAACCTAACCTAACCTAACCTAACCTAACCTAACCTAACCTAACCTAACCTAACCTAACCTAACCTAACCTAACCTAACCTAACCTAACCTAACCTAACCTAACCTAACCTAACCTAACCTAACCTAACCTAACCTAACCTAACCTAACCTAACCTAACCTAACCTAACCTAACCTAACCTAACCTAACCTAACCTAACCTAACCTAACCTAACCTAACCTAACCTAACCTAACCTAACCTAACCTAACCTAACCTAACCTAACCTAACCTAACCTAACCTAACCTAACCTAACCTAACCTAACCTAACCTAACCTAACCTAACCTAACCTAACCTAACCTAACCTAACCTAACCTAACCTAACCTAACCTAACCTAACCTAACCTAACCTAACCTAACCTAACCTAACCTAACCTAACCTAACCTAACCTAACCTAACCTAACCTAACCTAACCTAACCTAACCTAACCTAACCTAACCTAACCTAACCTAACCTAACCTAACCTAACCTAACCTAACCTAACCTAACCTAACCTAACCTAACCTAACCTAACCTAACCTAACCTAACCTAACCTAACCTAACCTAACCTAACCTAACCTAACCTAACCTAACCTAACCTAACCTAACCTAACCTAACCTAACCTAACCTAACCTAACCTAACCTAACCTAACCTAACCTAACCTAACCTAACCTAACCTAACCTAACCTAACCTAACCTAACCTAACCTAACCTAACCTAACCTAACCTAACCTAACCTAACCTAACCTAACCTAACCTAACCTAACCTAACCTAACCTAACCTAACCTAACCTAACCTAACCTAACCTAACCTAACCTAACCTAACCTAACCTAACCTAACCTAACCTAACCTAACCTAACCTAACCTAACCTAACCTAACCTAACCTAACCTAACCTAACCTAACCTAACCTAACCTAACCTAACCTAACCTAACCTAACCTAACCTAACCTAACCTAACCTAACCTAACCTAACCTAACCTAACCTAACCTAACCTAACCTAACCTAACCTAACCTAACCTAACCTAACCTAACCTAACCTAACCTAACCTAACCTAACCTAACCTAACCTAACCTAACCTAACCTAACCTAACCTAACCTAACCTAACCTAACCTAACCTAACCTAACCTAACCTAACCTAACCTAACCTAACCTAACCTAACCTAACCTAACCTAACCTAACCTAACCTAACCTAACCTAACCTAACCTAACCTAACCTAACCTAACCTAACCTAACCTAACCTAACCTAACCTAACCTAACCTAACCTAACCTAACCTAACCTAACCTAACCTAACCTAACCTAACCTAACCTAACCTAACCTAACCTAACCTAACCTAACCTAACCTAACCTAACCTAACCTAACCTAACCTAACCTAACCTAACCTAACCTAACCTAACCTAACCTAACCTAACCTAACCTAACCTAACCTAACCTAACCTAACCTAACCTAACCTAACCTAACCTAACCTAACCTAACCTAACCTAACCTAACCTAACCTAACCTAACCTAACCTAACCTAACC
Organism: Bicyclus anynana; assembly: GCF_947172395.1. NCBI lineage: Eukaryota > Metazoa > Arthropoda > Insecta > Lepidoptera > Nymphalidae > Bicyclus > Bicyclus anynana. Next base: position 7,190 of record NW_026441284.1, read on the forward strand.
TAACCTAACCTAACCTAACCTAACCTAACCTAACCTAACCTAACCTAACCTAACCTAACCTAACCTAACCTAACCTAACCTAACCTAACCTAACCTAACCTAACCTAACCTAACCTAACCTAACCTAACCTAACCTAACCTAACCTAACCTAACCTAACCTAACCTAACCTAACCTAACCTAACCTAACCTAACCTAACCTAACCTAACCTAACCTAACCTAACCTAACCTAACCTAACCTAACCTAACCTAACCTAACCTAACCTAACCTAACCTAACCTAACCTAACCTAACCTAACCTAACCTAACCTAACCTAACCTAACCTAACCTAACCTAACCTAACCTAACCTAACCTAACCTAACCTAACCTAACCTAACCTAACCTAACCTAACCTAACCTAACCTAACCTAACCTAACCTAACCTAACCTAACCTAACCTAACCTAACCTAACCTAACCTAACCTAACCTAACCTAACCTAACCTAACCTAACCTAACCTAACCTAACCTAACCTAACCTAACCTAACCTAACCTAACCTAACCTAACCTAACCTAACCTAACCTAACCTAACCTAACCTAACCTAACCTAACCTAACCTAACCTAACCTAACCTAACCTAACCTAACCTAACCTAACCTAACCTAACCTAACCTAACCTAACCTAACCTAACCTAACCTAACCTAACCTAACCTAACCTAACCTAACCTAACCTAACCTAACCTAACCTAACCTAACCTAACCTAACCTAACCTAACCTAACCTAACCTAACCTAACCTAACCTAACCTAACCTAACCTAACCTAACCTAACCTAACCTAACCTAACCTAACCTAACCTAACCTAACCTAACCTAACCTAACCTAACCTAACCTAACCTAACCTAACCTAACCTAACCTAACCTAACCTAACCTAACCTAACCTAACCTAACCTAACCTAACCTAACCTAACCTAACCTAACCTAACCTAACCTAACCTAACCTAACCTAACCTAACCTAACCTAACCTAACCTAACCTAACCTAACCTAACCTAACCTAACCTAACCTAACCTAACCTAACCTAACCTAACCTAACCTAACCTAACCTAACCTAACCTAACCTAACCTAACCTAACCTAACCTAACCTAACCTAACCTAACCTAACCTAACCTAACCTAACCTAACCTAACCTAACCTAACCTAACCTAACCTAACCTAACCTAACCTAACCTAACCTAACCTAACCTAACCTAACCTAACCTAACCTAACCTAACCTAACCTAACCTAACCTAACCTAACCTAACCTAACCTAACCTAACCTAACCTAACCTAACCTAACCTAACCTAACCTAACCTAACCTAACCTAACCTAACCTAACCTAACCTAACCTAACCTAACCTAACCTAACCTAACCTAACCTAACCTAACCTAACCTAACCTAACCTAACCTAACCTAACCTAACCTAACCTAACCTAACCTAACCTAACCTAACCTAACCTAACCTAACCTAACCTAACCTAACCTAACCTAACCTAACCTAACCTAACCTAACCTAACCTAACCTAACCTAACCTAACCTAACCTAACCTAACCTAACCTAACCTAACCTAACCTAACCTAACCTAACCTAACCTAACCTAACCTAACCTAACCTAACCTAACCTAACCTAACCTAACCTAACCTAACCTAACCTAACCTAACCTAACCTAACCTAACCTAACCTAACCTAACCTAACCTAACCTAACCTAACCTAACCTAACCTAACCTAACCTAACCTAACCTAACCTAACCTAACCTAACCTAACCTAACCTAACCTAACCTAACCTAACCTAACCTAACCTAACCTAACCTAACCTAACCTAACCTAACCTAACCTAACCTAACCTAACCTAACCTAACCTAACCTAACCTAACCTAACCTAACCTAACCTAACCTAACCTAACCTAACCTAACCTAACCTAACCTAACCTAACCTAACCTAACCTAACCTAACCTAACCTAACCTAACCTAACCTAACCTAACCTAACCTAACCTAACCTAACCTAACCTAACCTAACCTAACCTAACCTAACCTAACCTAACCTAACCTAACCTAACCTAACCTAACCTAACCTAACCTAACCTAACCTAACCTAACCTAACCTAACCTAACCTAACCTAACCTAACCTAACCTAACCTAACCTAACCTAACCTAACCTAACCTAACCTAACCTAACCTAACCTAACCTAACCTAACCTAACCTAACCTAACCTAACCTAACCTAACCTAACCTAACCTAACCTAACCTAACCTAACCTAACCTAACCTAACCTAACCTAACCTAACCTAACCTAACCTAACCTAACCTAACCTAACCTAACCTAACCTAACCTAACCTAACCTAACCTAACCTAACCTAACCTAACCTAACCTAACCTAACCTAACCTAACCTAACCTAACCTAACCTAACCTAACCTAACCTAACCTAACCTAACCTAACCTAACCTAACCTAACCTAACCTAACCTAACCTAACCTAACCTAACCTAACCTAACCTAACCTAACCTAACCTAACCTAACCTAACCTAACCTAACCTAACCTAACCTAACCTAACCTAACCTAACCTAACCTAACCTAACCTAACCTAACCTAACCTAACCTAACCTAACCTAACCTAACCTAACCTAACCTAACCTAACCTAACCTAACCTAACCTAACCTAACCTAACCTAACCTAACCTAACCTAACCTAACCTAACCTAACCTAACCTAACCTAACCTAACCTAACCTAACCTAACCTAACCTAACCTAACCTAACCTAACCTAACCTAACCTAACCTAACCTAACCTAACCTAACCTAACCTAACCTAACCTAACCTAACCTAACCTAACCTAACCTAACCTAACCTAACCTAACCTAACCTAACCTAACCTAACCTAACCTAACCTAACCTAACCTAACCTAACCTAACCTAACCTAACCTAACCTAACCTAACCTAACCTAACCTAACCTAACCTAACCTAACCTAACCTAACCTAACCTAACCTAACCTAACCTAACCTAACCTAACCTAACCTAACCTAACCTAACCTAACCTAACCTAACCTAACCTAACCTAACCTAACCTAACCTAACCTAACCTAACCTAACCTAACCTAACCTAACCTAACCTAACCTAACCTAACCTAACCTAACCTAACCTAACCTAACCTAACCTAACCTAACCTAACCTAACCTAACCTAACCTAACCTAACCTAACCTAACCTAACCTAACCTAACCTAACCTAACCTAACCTAACCTAACCTAACCTAACCTAACCTAACCTAACCTAACCTAACCTAACCTAACCTAACCTAACCTAACCTAACCTAACCTAACCTAACCTAACCTAACCTAACCTAACCTAACCTAACCTAACCTAACCTAACCTAACCTAACCTAACCTAACCTAACCTAACCTAACCTAACCTAACCTAACCTAACCTAACCTAACCTAACCTAACCTAACCTAACCTAACCTAACCTAACCTAACCTAACCTAACCTAACCTAACCTAACCTAACCTAACCTAACCTAACCTAACCTAACCTAACCTAACCTAACCTAACCTAACCTAACCTAACCTAACCTAACCTAACCTAACCTAACCTAACCTAACCTAACCTAACCTAACCTAACCTAACCTAACCTAACCTAACCTAACCTAACCTAACCTAACCTAACCTAACCTAACCTAACCTAACCTAACCTAACCTAACCTAACCTAACCTAACCTAACCTAACCTAACCTAACCTAACCTAACCTAACCTAACCTAACCTAACCTAACCTAACCTAACCTAACCTAACCTAACCTAACCTAACCTAACCTAACCTAACCTAACCTAACCTAACCTAACCTAACCTAACCTAACCTAACCTAACCTAACCTAACCTAACCTAACCTAACCTAACCTAACCTAACCTAACCTAACCTAACCTAACCTAACCTAACCTAACCTAACCTAACCTAACCTAACCTAACCTAACCTAACCTAACCTAACCTAACCTAACCTAACCTAACCTAACCTAACCTAACCTAACCTAACCTAACCTAACCTAACCTAACCTAACCTAACCTAACCTAACCTAACCTAACCTAACCTAACCTAACCTAACCTAACCTAACCTAACCTAACCTAACCTAACCTAACCTAACCTAACCTAACCTAACCTAACCTAACCTAACCTAACCTAACCTAACCTAACCTAACCTAACCTAACCTAACCTAACCTAACCTAACCTAACCTAACCTAACCTAACCTAACCTAACCTAACCTAACCTAACCTAACCTAACCTAACCTAACCTAACCTAACCTAACCTAACCTAACCTAACCTAACCTAACCTAACCTAACCTAACCTAACCTAACCTAACCTAACCTAACCTAACCTAACCTAACCTAACCTAACCTAACCTAACCTAACCTAACCTAACCTAACCTAACCTAACCTAACCTAACCTAACCTAACCTAACCTAACCTAACCTAACCTAACCTAACCTAACCTAACCTAACCTAACCTAACCTAACCTAACCTAACCTAACCTAACCTAACCTAACCTAACCTAACCTAACCTAACCTAACCTAACCTAACCTAACCTAACCTAACCTAACCTAACCTAACCTAACCTAACCTAACCTAACCTAACCTAACCTAACCTAACCTAACCTAACCTAACCTAACCTAACCTAACCTAACCTAACCTAACCTAACCTAACCTAACCTAACCTAACCTAACCTAACCTAACCTAACCTAACCTAACCTAACCTAACCTAACCTAACCTAACCTAACCTAACCTAACCTAACCTAACCTAACCTAACCTAACCTAACCTAACCTAACCTAACCTAACCTAACCTAACCTAACCTAACCTAACCTAACCTAACCTAACCTAACCTAACCTAACCTAACCTAACCTAACCTAACCTAACCTAACCTAACCTAACCTAACCTAACCTAACCTAACCTAACCTAACCTAACCTAACCTAACCTAACCTAACCTAACCTAACCTAACCTAACCTAACCTAACCTAACCAGTCGCGCGCGGATCGCCGCCGCGAGCGGTCGTCTTCACGGCCCCTATGCCCTCGCGTCCGGGCGTATAGCCTGGGCGTGAGGTGTGACAGGGGTCTGAGGACCGGGACTGGAGATCGGACCGGACCCGCGAAGAGGTGCGGACCGGACCGACCAAATCGGACCGAGGACCAGACCAGCAGCGGACCGGACCGACCTAGGGGACCGGACATCGGATCGGCGACCGGGCAGCGGACCGAGGACTGGACCGTGCTAGCGGGGAACCGAGGACCGAGGACCGGACCGGACCAGGAACAGTGGTAAGGCCGGGCGCCTATACAGCGGGCGTCAGTCGCGCGCAGATCGCCGTCGCGAGCGGGCGGCCCCCACGGCCCCTATGCCCTCGCGTCTGGGCGTATAGCCTGGGCGTGAGGTGTGGCAGGGGTCTGAGGACCGGGTCTGGAGACCGGACCGGACCGGTAAAGACCACGAAGAGGTGCGGACCGGGGACCGGAGCAGCAGCAGCAGACCGGACCGACCTAGGGGACTGTGGACCGGACATCGGACCAACGACTGGACAGCGGACCGGGCTGACAGCGGACCGAGGACCGGACCGGACCAGGAACAGTGGTTGGGCCGGGCGCCTATACAGCGGGCGTCAGTCGCGCGCAGATCGCCGTCGAGAGCGGTCGTCTTCGGCGGGCGGCCCCCACGGCCCCTATGCCCTCGCGTCTGGGCGTATAGCCTGGGCGTGTGGTGTGACAGGGGTCTGAGGACCGGGACTGGAGACCGGACCGGACCGGTAAAGACCACGAAGAGGTGCGGACCGGGGACCGGAGCAGCAGCAGCGGACCGGACCGACCTAGGGGACTGTGGACCGGACATCGGACCAACGACTGGACAGCGGACCGGGCTGACAGCGGACCGAGGACCGGACCGGACCAGGAACAGTGGTTGGGCCGGGCGCCTGTGTAGGCGGCTCGCCTTACCCAGCCACCTCAGTCGCGCACAGACCGCCGACGCGAGCGGTCGTCTTCGGCGGGCGGCCCCTATGCCCTCGCGTCTGGGCGTATAGCCTGGGCGTGAGGTGTGACAGGGGTCTGAGGACCGGGACTGGAAACCGGACCAGACCGCAAAGAGCAGCGGGCCAGACCGCCAGACCGCGGACCGAGGACCGGACCGACCGTGAAGAGGAGTAGACCTGGACCGGAGCGGACCGGCCAGACGATCGGAGCGGACCGGTCAGACGACCGGACCGAACCCGCGACGAGGTCCGGGCCTAAGGAAGGGGCCAACCTGGGCAGAGGACCGACCAAGGTTAGAGGACCGGAGCTTACCTGCAAGCGGTACCTAGCCCGGTCAGTGGGGGGGGGTATCTCGGGACTTGTGCTCTGTGCTTAAATTAATGGGTGGTGCCTTATGTGATAGACATTGGTCATCATGACCTCTTGATTCCGTGTACACTCAGTGACAGTGATTAGTGGCTGTGCATAATTGGATTGCAGTGAATACAACAGTCGTGCACAATGGACACCGAGGTGGGAGTATCCAGCTCGCCTGGAGAGGACAATGTAACAGGTAATCCCTCCCTCATCTCTCAGTCTACTCTGAAAGGAGCTAACGCCAAGCGACCTCCTCCGTCGGCTTACATTGAGCTGCCTGCAACTGCCGCTGAGGTCAAAGACCTCGATTCCCTCGCCAAGGTGATTAGAATACTATCAACTACCACCATCAAGGCGATTAATGAAGGTAAAAGCGTCACCGCTTCAAATAAGAGACTCATTACTGCGGCTGCAGCCGAGACCCAACGATCAATTGATCAATACTTGCGTACGGTCACAACTACACCTTCAACTCTGGCCGCCCTGTCGGAGGTCAGCGACCCTGTCAGCCATAATAGTAATAATGATACACTAAGGAAGGAACTAAGTGAGTGCGTAGGGGAAATTCGCATGCTGCGCGGAGAACTAGCCTCCCATCCGTTGGCCTCTCCTACCATCTTAGCCGCTGGCCTGAAGGAGTCAATTAGAGAAGAGATAGGCAGCGCCTTCAGATTAGAAACCCAATCCGTCAAATCGACTAACCGGTCATATGTTGCCGCCGCTCGTACACCATCGGACAATCCCAACATACCTGCCAATCGACCCTCTATTATTGTCGCTCCGGCCGAGGACGTTCCCACTGCCTCGCACACCCTCAAAGCATTCAGATCGGGCGTAACTTTCAAAGACACCAATTTCTCACCCGCCGAGGTCAAGTTAATCCCAAATAAGAAACTGCGCTTAGTATTCGACAACTGCGAGCAACGGGACATCACCCTTCAAAAGATCGAATCAGCTAATTGCGGACTCACTGCTAAGCCCACTAAAAAACTTAGACCTATGCTATTGCTCAAGGGCGTCTCCAAATCCACTACTCCTGAATCCCTTACGGATATCATCTTACACCAAAATGACTCTATAAGAAATTTGATAACTAATGATGAGGACTTTCAATTTAAATTCAAAAGAAACAATAGAAACAGCAAACTTTACAATGCAGTCTTCATTACGACACCCATGCTCTGGCGCACCATCGTCTCTTCCGGCAGACTCAACGTGGACCACCAGAGGGTCCACGTCGAGGAATACGTTCCCCTTCTCCAATGCTTCAAATGCCTACAATTTGGCCACACGCAAAAAAGGTGTACGTCCGACACCCTCATCTGCTCACACTGCTCATCCACTGATCACAACTATCGCAACTGCCCTAACAACACAGACGAAAACAAAATTTGCTGTTTTAATTGCTCCAAACAACAAAAACGTAAAGATCCCGCAAATCCCATTAAAACAAACCACAGTGCCACCTCCAACTCATGTCCACTTATAAACCAATTGACCAACCGTCTGCGCGACAAAATCGATTATGGATAGTCGCGTTATATTCCATTTACGCTTATGTCAAACGCTTTCTGTAACTATGTATATGCGTAACGAAATTCACTTGAGTCAATTATATTAGCTCTACTATTAATTTTGCGTCTCTGTATATAACTAAATATAATAAAACTAAACTGTAACTGTATATAACTAAAATAACGACATACTTTGAACTCACTTATACTCTCTGGTCAAATTTTTCGGTTATAATTGCAAATATGTTGATATGTTGATACTACGGAAGGGAGGGCTGGGCCGTGAAGGGGAAAAAAAAAAAAAAAAAAAAAAAAAACAACCATATATATACAGAAATATAATATATATATATATAAAAAAAAAAAAAAAAAAAAAAAAAACTCCAGTCTGCCCTCCCTTAAACTTTAACTAGTGCTATAACTATTACGTACCAGACTGTTTAATACTCTGCATACTCTGCAATTGTGTTCTGTATTATAATTCATTTGTACATATTTTCTCCACTCACGTTCTAATCAGTTATTTAACTAATGTACATATGCTGACCATTTTTCTTCATGTGTTCTTGTGTTCATTTGTACAATTCAATAAATGAATAATTTTAATTATTTTACTATTTAAAATTTTAAAAATTTATGTATGTATGCTGATTTTATGAATCATGTGTTCTTGTGTAACTGTACTTATTTAGATTTTTGTATTGTCATCCATTTGTAAATACCTTTTCCATTCACGTTCAATTATTTCACTAATGTACATATGCTGATTTCATTGTAGGGACCTTTTTTGTACATGTGTTCATGTGTTCATCTGTACACTTTAATTAATGAATAATTTTAATTATTTTACCATTTAAAATTTTAATAACTTAAATAATTTTTACAATGTATCTTACCGTGTCATGTGTTCATATAAATGATTCTATAATCGAACTAATATGTAGATAACTATCTTGTAGCCTTATTTTATTTATAGTTTTATTGTATATATATAAGTATATGTGTGTATGTGTATACGTATATATAGGCATTTGTGTATATATGTGTGTGTATATGTATGTATGTAGGTGTATATATATATTTATATATATTATACTCTATTTATTATAACATAATCATCGTACCGTAATATTCTATTAATTATCTTTTATTTTTATCTAACACTTATGATTATTTTATTATTAATACAGTTTATCTGTCATCCATTCCACTTATACTTATAATGTAATTCTCCACACTTATTTCATTCACCTATCTTACACATTTTGCAACATCTCGGAGTATCCCATTAGCACTGAGGTGTTGCAATAACACCATCCACTCCGTTGGTTTTTTTTTAGTGGGTATTCCAGTCGCTTCACGGCTGGCGAGTCCCACATACCCGCCCTGAAATAAGACAGTAATCCTGTCTTATTTCAGGACGGGATGCGTAAATGCATTTTTCTGACCAACGTTAAAAAAAAAAAAAAAAAAAAAAAAAAAAACCTAACCTAACCTAACCTAACCTAACCTAACCTAACCTAACCTAACCTAACCTAACCTAACCTAACCTAACCTAACCTAACCTAACCTAACCTAACCTAACCTAACCTAACCTAACCTAACCTAACCTAACCTAACCTAACCTAACCTAACCTAACCTAACCTAACCTAACCTAACCTAACCTAACCTAACCTAACCTAACCTAACCTAACCTAACCTAACCTAACCTAACCTAACCTAACCTAACCTAACCTAACCTAACCTAACCTAACCTAACCTAACCTAACCTAACCTAACCTAACCTAACCTAACCTAACCTAACCTAACCTAACCTAACCTAACCTAACCTAACCTAACCTAACCTAACCTAACCTAACCTAACCTAACCTAACCTAACCTAACCTAACCTAACCTAACCTAACCTAACCTAACCTAACCTAACCTAACCTAACCTAACCTAACCTAACCTAACCTAACCTAACCTAACCTAACCTAACCTAACCTAACCTAACCTAACCTAACCTAACCTAACCTAACCTAACCTAACCTAACCTAACCTAACCTAACCTAACCTAACCTAACCTAACCTAACCTAACCTAACCTAACCTAACCTAACCTAACCTAACCTAACCTAACCTAACCTAACCTAACCTAACCTAACCTAACCTAACCTAACCTAACCTAACCTAACCTAACCTAACCTAACCTAACCTAACCTAACCTAACCTAACCTAACCTAACCTAACCTAACCTAACCTAACCTAACCTAACCTAACCTAACCTAACCTAACCTAACCTAACCTAACCTAACCTAACCTAACCTAACCTAACCTAACCTAACCTAACCTAACCTAACCTAACCAGTCGCGCGCAGATCGCCGTCGCGAGCGGTCGTCTTCGGCGGGCGGCCCCCACGGCCCCTATGCCCTCGCGTCTGGGCGTATAGCCTGGGCGTGAGGTGTGACAGGGGTCTGAGGACCGGGACTGGAGACCGGACCGGACCGGTAAAGACCACGAAGAGGTGCGGACCGGGGACCGGAGCAGCAGCAGCGGACCGGACCGACCTAGGGGGCTGTGGACCGGACATCGAACCAACGACTGGACAGCGGACCGGGCTGACAGCGGACCGAGGACCGGACCGGACCAGGAACAGTGGTTGGGCCGGGCGCCTATACAGCGGGCGTCAGTCGCGCGCAGATCGCCGTCGAGAGCGGTCGTCTTCGGCGGGCGGCCCCCACGGCCCCTATGCCCTCGCGTCTGGGCGTATAGCCTGGGCGTGAGGTGTGACAGGGGTCTGAGGACCGGGACTGGAGACCGGACCGGACCGGTAAAGACCACGAAGAGGTGCGGACCGGGGACCGGAGCAGCAGCAGCGGACCGGACCGACCTAGGGGACTGCGGACCGGACATCGAACCAACGACTGGACAGCGGACCGGGCTGACAGCGGACCGAGGACCGGACCGGACCAGGAACAGTGGTTGGGCCGGGCGCCTGTGTAGGCGGCTCGCCTTACCCAGCCACCTCAGTCGCGCACAGACCGCCGACGCGAGCGGTCGTCTTCGGCGGGCGGCCCCCACGGCCCCTATGCCCTCGCGTCTGGGCGTATAGCCTGGGCGTGGGGTGTGACAGGGGTCTGAGGACCGGGACTGGAGACCGGACCGGACCGGTGAGGACCGCGAAGAGGTGCGGACCAGGTCTTAATCCAACCTGTGGACTGGACCGGACCGCGTAGAGCAGCGGGCCAGGACCGGACCAACCAGGAGTCCGGACCACGGATCGACCAACCAAGGAAGCAGACCAGGAGACCGGAGCGGACCAGGACCAGAACAACCAGAGGACTGGACCAGACCGCAAAGAGCAGCGGGCCAGACCGCCAGACCGCGGACCGAGGACCGGACCTGGACCGGACCGACCGTGAAGAGGAGTAGACCTGGACCGGAGCGGACCGGCCAGACGATCGGAGCGGACCGGTCAGACGACCGGACCGAACCCGCGACGAGGTCCGGGCCTAAGGAAGGGGCCAACCTGGGCAGAGGACCGACCAAGGTTAGAGGACCGGAGCTTACCTGCAAGCGGTACCTAGCCCGGTCAGTGGGGGGGGGTATCTCGGGACTTGTGCTCTGTGCTTAAATTAATGGGTAGTGCCTTATGTGATAGACATTGGTCATCATGACCTCTTGATTCCGTGTACACTCAGTGACAGTGATTAGTGGCTGTGCATAATTGGATTGCAGTGAATACAACAGTCGTGCACAATGGACACCGAGGTGGGAGTATCCAGCTCGCCTGGAGAGGACAATGTAACAGGTAATCCCTCCCTCATCTCTCAGTCTACTCTGAAAGGAGCTAACGCCAAGCGACCTCCTCCGTCGGCTTACATTGAGCTGCCTGCAACTGCCGCTGAGGTCAAGGACCTCGATTCCCTCGCCAAGGTGATTAGAATACTATCAACTACCACCATCAAGGCGATTAATGAAGGTAAAAGCGTCACCGCTTCAAATAAGAGACTCATTACTGCGGCTGCAGCCGAGACCCAACGATCAATTGATCAATACTTGCGTACGGTCACAACTACACCTTCAACTCTGGCCGCCCTGTCGGAGGTCAGCGACCCTGTCAGCCATAATAGTAATAATGATACACTAAGGAAGGAACTAAGTGAGTGCGTAGGGGAAATTCGCATGCTGCGCGGAGAACTAGCCTCCCATCCGTTGGCCTCTCCTACCATCTTAGCCGCTGGCCTGAAGGAGTCAATTAGAGAAGAGATAGGCAGCGCCTTCAGATTAGAAACCCAATCCGTCAAATCGACTAACCGGTCATATGCTGCCGCCGCTCGTACACCATCGGACAATCCCAACATACCTGCCAATCGACCCTCTATTATTGTCGCTCCGGCCGAGGACGTTCCCACTGCCTCGCACACCCTCAAAGCATTCAGATCGGGCGTAACTTTCAAAGACACCAATTTCTCACCCGCCGAGGTCAAGTTAATCCCAAATAAGAAACTGCGCTTAGTATTCGACAACTGCGAGCAACGGGACATCACCCTTCAAAAGATCGAATCAGCTAATTGCGGACTCACTGCTAAGCCCACTAAAAAACTTAGACCTATGCTATTGCTCAAGGGCGTCTCCAAATCCACTACTCCTGAATCCCTTACGGATATCATCTTACACCAAAATGACTCTATAAGAAATTTGATAACTAATGATGAGGACTTTCAATTTAAATTCAAAAGAAACAATAGAAACAGCAAACTTTACAATGCAGTCTTCATTACGACACCCATGCTCTGGCGCACCATCGTCTCTTCCGGCAGACTCAACGTGGACCACCAGAGGGTCCACGTCGAGGAATACGTTCCCCTTCTCCAATGCTTCAAATGCCTACAATTTGGCCACACGCAAAAAAGGTGTACGTCCGACACACTCATCTGCTCACACTGCTCATCCACTGATCACAACTATCGCAATTGCCCCAACAACACAGACGAAAACAAAATTTGCTGTTTTAATTGCTCCAAACAACAAAAACGTAAAGATCCTGCAAATCCCATTAAAACAAACCACAGTGCCACCTCCAACTCATGTCCACTTATAAACCAACTGACCAACCGACTGCGCGATAAAATCGATTATGGATAGTCGCGTTATATTCCATTTATGCTTATGTCAAACGCTTTCTGTAACTCTGTATATGCGTAACGAAATTCACTTGTGTCAATTATATTAGCTCTATTATTAATTTTGCGTCTCTATTTATAACCAAATATAATATAATTGCATAGGTTGTACTTACAACTTTCTCACTTATTCTCTCTGCTCTTATCTATCAATCACTATTGTAAATATGTTGATATGTTGATTTTTTTTTTGTAAGAACAGTGTGTTTTACGCCCTGTTGGCATTTTAATGATTGCATATCTAAGTAACTTAAGTTAATTAATAAATTACAACGGAAAGAAAGGCTGGGCGTTGCAAAAAGGAAAAAAAATAAATAAATAAAAAAAAAAAAAAAAAAAAAAAAAAAAAAAAAAAAAAAAAAAAAAAAAAAAAAAAAAAAAAAAAAAGGCTAACCATTGCTGTTACTATTACCTACCCGACTGTGTATAACTAGTGTGTAACTAGACTGAATCACTAATTTAATTTCAATCTATAGCATTGTAATTTTTGTATAATAATTCATTTGTAAATACCTTTCCTTACTCAGGTTCTTATCAACTGTTTTGCCGATATGAAGTACATCTCATGACACACCTTGGAAATTATGTAACTAATGTACATATGCAGATTTCATTGTAAAGACCATTTTTGTTCATGTGTACATGTGTTCATTTGTTCATTTTAATTAATGAATAATTTTAATTATTTTACCATTTAAAATTTTAATAACTTTACTAATTTTTACAATGTATCTTAACGTGTCATGTGTTCATTTAAATGATTCTATTATCAACCAATATGTAGATAACTATCTTTTAACCTTATTTTATTAATAGTTCTATTATATATGTATATGTGTGTAGGTGTATATGTATGTATGGGTATATATATGTATATATATATATATATATATGTATGTATGTGTGTGTATATATATGTATATGTATAAATTTAAATATATATATTTATTCATATAATAATATATATATTATACTCTATTTATTATAACATTATCATCACCCTAATATTCTATTAATTATATCTTATTTTTATCTAGCACATATAATTATATTATTATTAATACAGTTTATCAGTCATCCATTCCACTTATAACGTTATTCTCCACACTTATTAAATTCACCCATCTTACAGTTTTTGCAACATCTCGGAGTATCCCATTAGCACTGAGGTGTTGCAATAACACCATCCACTCCGTTGGTTTTTTTTTAGTGGGTATTCCAGCCGCTTCACGGCTGGCGAGTCCCACATACCCGCCCTGAAATAAGACAGTAATCCTGTCTTATTTCAGGACGGGATGCGTAAATGCATTTTTCTGACCAACGTTAAAAAAAAAAAAAAAAAAAAAACCTAACCTAACCTAACCTAACCTAACCTAACCTAACCTAACCTAACCTAACCTAACCTAACCTAACCTAACCTAACCTAACCTAACCTAACCTAACCTAACCTAACCTAACCTAACCTAACCTAACCTAACCTAACCTAACCTAACCTAACCTAACCTAACCTAACCTAACCAGAAAAATTAATTAAAGACTTAGAAGAAAAGTTAACCGAGCACGCGAAATATATCGAAAACAGCACGCAAAAAATTGGAAATCTCATAACTTGTATTGAAGAAGAAAGAGAGGAGAGGCGACTGCAACCGACCTATGCGGCGATGGCCGCAAGCGAGTCAAAAAAGACACCTGCCAAGCGGCCAGCGCTGCACTCGGTTGCTGTAACCTCGACAGATGAACAGGAGACAGGGGAACAAGTGCTCCAGCGCATTAGGTCTGCAGTAAACGCCAAAGAGACTGGAGTACTTGTAGATAGGGTTAGGAAAGCGAGAGACCGTAAGGTGATAGTGGGATGTGGCACAAGAGAGGAAAGAGAGAAGGTTGTGCGAAGACTTGAAAACGCCAACCTACGCGTTGAGGAAATTCAAAACAAAGACCCGCTTATAATCCTGAAGGACGTCCTTCAGTATAATACTGATGAGGACGTCCTGCAGGCTTTAGCGGAACAAAATAAAAGTATATTTAAACATATAAAAGCAGATGAATATAGAGCTGAAGTAAAATACAGGAAGAAAGTAAGAAGTCCTCTCTTGTGTCACATCATTTTAAAGGTGTCCCCACAGGTGTGGTCGGTTGTAACAGCGGCGGGTGCCATACATGTCGACCTGCAGCGGGTGAGGGTGGAGGACCAATCACCGCTCGTTCAATGTTCGGCATGTCTGGGCTACGGGCATAGCAGGCGTTTTTGCAAGGAGCCCGAAGTACGATGCAGCCACTGCGGCGAAGCCCATCTTAGGGCAAGCTGCCCGAAGTGGCAGGCAGGAGTCGCCCCGACCTGTTGCAATTGCACGCAGGCTGGGTTGGACGCGAAACATAACGCGTTCGACCAGGCTTGCGTGGTACGTCGTAAGTGGGAGGCCCTGGCCAGGGCAACAGTAGCATACTGCTGAAGTTGTCCTGGACAGGACCGAAATCGCTTCCGACCTCAGTGCAGGGCTTGCGAGTGCGACGATTGGTCGTGGAGGCTCCACGGGGTACCTGCATGGGTTCGAGCTGATAAAATTTGCTACACTGAACCATCGCCGGAGTAGCACGGGTTGCTGTTGCCAGGAACAGAGCAGTGGATATAGACGTACAGTTTTTAGTATATTATGGAATATATTCATTAACTCTCGTAAAAATCACACTGCTCTGTCCCTCGCAAAAGCCAAAACTGAACGGGAGCAGCATATGAGTCTGTGCAGGGGCCCCGTGCCGCCCATTCCGGCAGTAACCTCTGTTTGGGAGGTGCCTTTCAAAAGCGCCAGCAGAGTAGCACGGATTGCCATTGCTAGGAACGGAGCACTGGATGTAGACGTATAGTTTCTAGTATATTATAGAATATACTCATTAACTTTCGTAGAAATCACAGTGCTCTGTCCCTCGCAAAAGCCAAAATCAAACGACTAGCTACTTACCATGAGCCGAGTTTAAGACTGAAAAGTTGTAAGCGACCACACCTGAACCAGAAAAATTGTTCTTATTTGTTTGTTCGAACTTAGTTATACTTGTTGCAGTACAGTAAATATAAAACATAAAATAATAGTTATAAAGCAAATGTATTGGAAATAAATGAAATAAACGCATCCCTAGTAAAATGAAATAAAGAAATGTAGAATAATGTATAATGATAAAAAGAAAATGGAAAATGTAATAAGTGTCATAAATGTAAAAATGTAATTGTAATAAATGTTATAAATGTAAAAATGTAATAGTAATAAGTGATAACAATGTAATTATGATAAACGCAATAAAGGTACTCTAAGTACAATAGAATGAAGTATTGGATTACAATGTATAATAAAATGGCAAAAGAAATGAAATAAATATAATGATATAAAAATAAATGCAACAAATGTATCCTGAGTATAATAAAACAAAGTAATATGTAATAAAGTAATAAGTAAAATAATAAAAGCAAAATGTAACAACAGCGATGTAATAGAATAAATGTACCATAAGCAACAAAATATAGTAATGTATCGTAAGGTAAAATAAAATGAAAATAGAAAATGTAATATAATAGAATATATGTAACAATTGAATATTTAGTATTATGAAATAAAGAAATAAAATATACAAAATAAAACAACACCCAAATAAAAGAAAAATAAAAAACAAAGCAAAAAAGAGCCCTGATCATGTTAGGGGACACCGGAAAAAAAAAAAAAAAAAAAAAAAAAAAAAAAAAAAAAAAAACCTAACCTAACCTAACCTAACCTAACCTAACCTAACCTAACCTAACCTAACCTAACCTAACCTAACCTAACCTAACCTAACCTAACCTAACCTAACCTAACCTAACCTAACCTAACCTAACCTAACCTAACCTAACCTAACCTAACCTAACCTAACCTAACCTAACCTAACCTAACCTAACCTAACCTAACCTAACCTAACCTAACCTAACCTAACCTAACCTAACCTAACCTAACCTAACCTAACCTAACCTAACCAGTTGCGCGCCGACCGCCGTTGAGAAAGCATCGTTTCCGCGTCGCTCCGCACTTTAAAAATCGGGAAAAGTGGTTATTGTGGTCCGATCGGCCTAAAAGTGGTATCAAAGTGTGTGCCTCGTGACCGGTGACCAGTGTAATAGTGAATAAACCTCCGAGATATCGCCATTTTTGAGATATTTCCGTTTTTTCGGAATATAACCTCAAAAACGGAAAGAAAAAACTCGGTTTTTCGCATGCGCTGCCCTTATTGGATCGGTGAGGTACCACTTTTTTAACATTATTTTATGCGCCTTCTAGAGCTCTACAAGACTAGCTATAGTACATATTTTTACTCCTAATAACAGCTTAGATATAGCGGAAAAACCAAAAACCACGTGGCGGCTATTTTCGCCCCTGGTGACGGAAAAATTTTTTTCGGTGGTAATTCCTAAAGATCTTTACAGGAGTAACTAGAAAACGAAAAGTTTATGGAAATCGGTCTGTTCAGTCAGGTTTTATGACGGTTCAAAAATTTACTTAAATTTTGGGACCCTCCAACTTAGCAGAACGATCGGTAACACATAGTTATTTTTATTTCAGTAGATGAGCAACAAAAAGCTCTATCTAATTGCTTAGTTTCAGATTTTTCCTGCTTATAACTTCCGAGCGCCGATAAAAAGACTAAAACCACGTGGCCACGAGGTACACGATCCTGTAGGAAATCTGACAACTTTTACTTAGGCAATGATAGAGGCTCAAAAATAAAAAATAACGGCATTTTTAGTTTTTCGATAGACCACATAACCACAGAGTTATTCCAAAAATAGCATTTTTTAGGTTTTGCACAGAAGGAGCAAGACCTAAAATTATTCTAACAAAATATTTCACTAGGGCTCATCAATACCTTTCGTTAGACACCTCATTTGTTAAAATCGGACAAGTAGTTTACGAGTTAGCCCAAAATCAGGCCTGGCGGCCATTTTGGCAGCCATCTTGAAAATTTTCAAACTGGTATAGCTCGTAAACTACTAACCGTAGAGACACCCTGTTTTCAGAATACACCCTGGAACAGGCCATTCTACCATCCTGAACAATAAAATTGAGTGCTTTTTGTGTGGTCAAATTTTTAATCCCACAGGCAAGGCGAGAACGAGATACACCTGGAGAACTTTTTTCCGAGTTTCTGTGACACATAGAACCGGAGAAAACGAGCTTTTAAGATCGAGCGGCCATTTTGTTCCGCCATCTTGGAAATCTTCTTTTCAGGATATCTCGGGTCCTAGGGGTCCTAGAGAGTTGCGGATTTCACAGGCTGAGTTGGCAGTTCCCTGGCTAACAGTTTTTGGCCATACGGAGTCAATTGAAGACCTTGCGAGGTTCGAGGTCAGGAGACCTCACAGGGGGTCAGAGGGGCTCCGGCACGGCCTAACGAAACTTTCCGCGAGCTTCTGCGGCCAGAGGAACCGGAGATATCGGACTTCAAAGTTTTGGCGGCCATTTTGTTCCGCCATTTTGAAAAACTTTGATCGCTCGTATCTCCGGAACTATCGATCGTAGCGAGCTGGGGTTTTCTGTACCAGCCTGGGACGGGCCTAGACTTCCGGTTACAGAACCTTAGAAACCAACTTAAAATCTAGGTGATCTGACAGCTGGAGAGGTTGGAACACAGTCTACACTGACGGTCAAAACTTCTTGCGGTCTTCTACGATAACTAGGGCCTGAGTTATTGAATTTCCAAGATTTGTCAGCCATTTTGTTTTTTAAAGTTGGAATTTTCAAACGCGCATATCTCGGAAAGTATAAGTCGCACGAGTTTGCGGTTTCCACCACTAGCTTTCGCTGACTGTCGCCTATCAGATTCATAGTTTTTTTTTTTTTTTTTTTTTTTTTTTTTTTTTTTTTTTTTTTTTTTTTTTTTTTTTTTTCTGTGTGTGTTGTGTGTTCGATTGCTGATCGATTGTCTTAGCAAAATGTCTTCGTCCTCGAATAGTACAGCTAGCAGTAGGACCTCGGCAAAGCCATGCTCGCCGTCGAAGCAAACAAAGCAATTGCGAACTATGGTGCGCCGAGCAAATAAAAAGTTGTCCGAGAAAGCCCCACCTGCAAAGAAAACCACACCGAAAGACATTGAAGGTGTGATACAGATCACAGAGCGGATCAGCTCGGCCGTAGGCAGCGAGGGCAGTGATAGTGGATCCAACAGGTCCGACTATGACAGTGCTGCCGAATCACCCTTACGATCCACCCCTGAAGCGCTATCTCGCACTAGGCGCAGTAGTGAGGGGGATGTGGCAGCAACATCCACGCCTACATCTGGTCCATTCGTTAAGCTGGGACCGCTTAAGCCGAAATCAGAGGCCTCGTCTCTCCTACGCATCAGGGCTCAGATAAGAGCAGCCTCAGAGGCTAACTTGGAGCGTAGTATCACCCAGGCGGATGAACCAAAAGAATCTGCCGGAGACGAGGATTCATATTTCGTTTCCGACATCTCCGCAGTGGGTGGAGGAGCACTCCACGAGATGCCTCGTCTGGCTAACGCCCTACTTCAAAAGACCAAGTCTCGGCTAGAAGAGAGTAGGAATATTAGCAGAGAGATACGGGAGGACGTGTGCAGCGGATTGCACGGTCTCCATGAAATGATTATGCGACTGGCTGACTCACGCAACCGCCACATAGCGGATAAAGAAAGAGCCAAAGTCAGCTACGAGAGGCGCATAAGTCAAATGGAGGCCAAACATACCGCTGCATGGAAGACACATGTAGTCTCTTTGGAGGAGGCTTATAAAGAGACATCCACAGCAATTAAAGCCACCCAGAAAGAGACAGAGGCGGTCCGCTGGATTGCACTGGAGGCAGAAGAGTTACTGAAGGAGCAAGCCAAAACTTTAGTAGACTTAACTCTAAAGGAGAGAGCTACTTCAGTGTCTAACGAGCCTCTGGATGCAATTCAGTGCGACATAGCCCTGCTCAGACTGGACGTGGGCAATCTTACCCAAGCTATACAAGATAGCACTCCACCAAGACAGTCGTCACACTATCCCTCAAATGAGTTTCGGCAGATGGAGCGGGTCGAAACCCCACGCGAGGCAAAGACGTATGCAGGAATACTTTCGCAGCCCAAACCGGAGATTAGATCACAATTTCCCTTGCTAGTGGAGTCTGCCGACCCCCGCGACACTGGCGATGAAATTATTAAAAAGCTTAAAACCAGTGTCAACGTTATCGAATTGGGGGTAGGCATAGGCTCCATACGTAAGAGGAAAAACCAAAAAGTCCTGGTTTCTTGCGACTCGAAACAAGATAGGGAAATACTGGAAAGAGCCATCAAGGAGGGCCCTAAAAAGCTCACTGTTTCCCAAATAAAAGCAAAAAATCCACTCCTCAGATTGACAGGAGTAATTAGGGAAACAACAGATAAGAACCTGGAAGAAGCAATTCTTAGCCAAAACAAGAGCTTACTTGCATCCATTGATAAGCAAGAAGAGCGAGCTGTAAGGGTGGTGAGAAGAACTAAGGGACGCAATACAGAAACCTGTAATATAGTTTTAGAAGTCTCACCTAGCCTCCACAGGTCGCTCAAGGAACAGAAACTTAGAATTGGTTACCAAGTAATCCCAGCTTCAGACCAGTCGCCAATAGTGCAATGCTTCCGGTGCATGGGTTTCGGACATTTCGCGAAGGAATGCCACAGCCAGCAAACCTGCGGCCATTGTGCGGGAACCCATGATTCGCGGGAATGCCCGAAAAAATCGGAAGCACCACAATGCACTAACTGTTCCAATAACGAGAACAATAGACATCCAGCATACAGTCCTAACTGCCCGGAGTGGCAGAAATGGGACAGGATAGCCAGGAGCTCAGTGCAATATTGCTGAAATTGGCGACTGGGATGACCCTGTAGTTACTCAGGTCAACAATGATCAAACTAGACCTAAAGCAATCGCAAAAACAAGGTTTGCACAAGCAAACTTGGGAAGAGGCTATGCAGCACAAAAAGAGTGCCTCCAGGCTGCAATTGAAAGTAAGGTTGGCATAATCCTGGTACAGGAACCTTATGTAGGCGCGGAAGCGCAGGTAAGAGCCAACGTAAAGACAATACAGAAGCAGACAAACAACAAAGAAAAGCCTGTAAAATCTGCACTTTTCATTGTTGATCGCAATCTAGAAATAATAGTGAATCATGACCTAATTACCGAATACATTGTCGCGTGTAAAATTAAGCTAGGAAACAATTGGGTAGGGGTTATCTCTGCATATTTAGAGGGGACGAGAGATTTGGAAGAAGACCTCAAGACACTAGAGAAGTTTGCCCAAGCCTTAGAGGTCCCCAACATAATAATAGGAGGAGACTTCAATGCAAAGAGCCCATGGTGGGGCTGCGAGGAGGAGGACAGCAGGGGAACTGCCGTGATAGACTTACTCGGGGTATTGGACTTGTCGGTCGTAAACGAAGGAAATGAACCCACGTTCGTAGCAATTCGACGCAACCAAGAGTGCACTAGTATTGTGGATGTAACTTTAGCATCCAACAATATTGTCCACAGAATCTCTGGATGGCGGGTCGCAAAGGACATAGCAACTCTAACGGAACACAGGTGTATCCGATTTGATTACGCACACGAAAAAGACAGTAGAGCAGAAGCAAGCAGAACCTCGACCCGGAGATATAACACCGCAAAAGCGGACTGGCTGGCGTTCGAAAGCTATCTATCGAGCTGTCTTGAATCGCGAGGCATTGTGGAGAACACCATTCTTGGAATCCAAGACACAGTATCCTTGGAAACAATGGTCGGGAATTACACGCAGTGTGTAACTGAGGCTAGTGAGCATGCCATTCCAAAAATTTCTCCGAGGGTTCCACTGGGGAAGACGGAATGGTGGACGGAGGAACTCAGGGAAAAGAAGAGAGACATGCTTGCGAAGCG
Source organism: Bicyclus anynana (assembly GCF_947172395.1). NCBI lineage: Eukaryota > Metazoa > Arthropoda > Insecta > Lepidoptera > Nymphalidae > Bicyclus > Bicyclus anynana. The sequence continues at coordinate 29,198 of NW_026441284.1, forward strand.
GTGTCGCATCCGCAAAGCACACCCGAGGAGGAAAGAGCACGTAATAGGCGAATACAGGGAGGCATACGAGACATACAAGTCCCTACTTCTAAATACCCTAACAGCAAGTTGGAAGGCGTTCTGCGAACGCCAAGACAGGGAGTCCATGTGGGACGGAGTGTACAGAGTCATCAGGAAATCAACTCCTCAACACGAAGACAGACTCCTGAAAGAAACCATAGAGAGCCCAACATTGACCCCGAAGGAATCTGCAGAGTTACTTGCCCGTACCTTTTATCCGGATGATGACCCAAACACAGACACAGCGGAGCAAAAAATCCTAAGGCTGAAGGTGGAAGAAGAGATAAGCGCACTCCCAGAGGCTGAACAGTTGCCCTTCACCCATCAGGAGCTAGAATCAATCCTAGAAGCGATGAGCCCGAAGAAAGCGCCCGGTGCCGACGGCCTAACATCAGACATCTGCAACAGGGCTTATAAAACAAATCCTCGGATCCTGATCGCCATCTACAATAAATGCCTAGAGTTGGCCTATTTCCCGAAGAGCTGGAAAGTGGCTACCATCAAGATATTGCCAAAACCCCAAAAGCCAGACTATTCCATCCCAAAAGCATACAGACCGATCGGCCTTCTCCCAATCCTTGGAAAAGCCCTAGAAAAATTATTTGCCAATAGAATCCTGTGGTACCTGGGGAACCAAAACGCTTTAAACCCAAAACAGTACGGTTTCATGCCCCAAAAATCTACAGAGGACGCACTCTACGAGGCAGTGAGCAAAATAGAAAAGGCAATAAAAGGGAAGAAAATAGCTGTCGCGGTCTCTCTGGACATAGAAGGGGCCTTTGACAATGCTTGGTGGCCGGCGGTGAAGAACCAACTCCTCGTTAAAAAACTAGACCCTGCCCTGATTCGGTTGGTATCCAGTTACCTTTCCGAGCGAGGAATAGAAATCAGATATTCAGGGGAACGGGCAGTCAAACGCACGACAAAAGGATGCATTCAAGGCTCGACATGCGGCCCCCTCTTATGGAATCTGTTGCTCGACAGTCTGTTGGAAAAGACCTCCGGAATGAAAGTGTACCTACAGGCGTTCGCAGACGACATCCTCCTGATCGGAGTCGGCGATGACGGCAAAAACATAGAAGAAGACATCAACAGTGCACTAAAAATAATCCTTGCGTGGGGCAGAGACAACAAATTGAATTTTGCACCCCACAAGACGCAGGCAACCCTATTCACCAAAAAACTGAAATTCCAGAACCCAAGAATAGCTATAGATAACACCGTCATACAGTTACAGGAACACCTTAAAATCCTAGGGTTAACTCTCGACAAAAACCTAAACTACCTAAAGCACTTAGACGAGACCACTGGCAAGGCGATAAATCTATACAAGGCAGTCTCAAAAACAGCTAGAGCACACTGGGGCTTAAACCCTGACATAATCCGCACCATTTATATATCAGTCGTGGAACCCACCATCTTATATGCAGCAAATGTCTGGGCAGTCAAATCTCAAACCGTGCAAGTTAAGAAACGACTCGAGCGTATAAACAGGATGTTCGGGATTTTAATTTGCAAAGGTCACAAAACCATATCAGGGACCTCCGCGAAGATACTGGGCGGCCTTTTACCCCTAGACCTGAGATCTTTAGAAAAGAAAAGTCTCTATGAAGCGAAGCGAACCAAACAGATTGATCAGCTGCCTGGAAGGCCCATGGAAATCAAAGCAAGTCCCTTCTCTCTACCTCATCCCGCACTGAGAATCGCGATTCCTTTTGACTGCGTGGAAAACCAGGAGCAGGTAGAAGAAGTCAGCAAAAATGAACCTTGTATCTTCACCGATGGAAGTAAAATAGAAGGCAAGGTAGGAGCTGCAATCTCAGTATGGGTCGAAGGGGAAGAAGTGCACTATAAGCTATACCCCCTAGAAGGTTATTGCTCGGTCTATCAGGCAGAACTGGTCGCTGTACGAGGAGCGTTAGAAACTATCGCTTCTAAGAATTATCTACAGAAGTCCCACATCTTCAGTGACTCTCGGGCTGCACTTCAGAGTCTATCAAACCCGCAGAATTTAAACCCTATAGTGGTAGAAATAAGAGATATCGGGAGAAACTTATGTAGATCAGGCAAACAAGTGCAGTTCCACTGGATCCGAGCTCACGTGGGAACAGAAGGTAACGAGCGCGCAGACAACCTTGCCAAAACTGCAGCTACAAAGTCAAAAACCCGGAAAGTCTACGACAGGTTCCCTGTGTCCCTCGCCAAGCACCTCATCAGGGCAAACACAATAAGCACATGGCAAAATATCTACAACTCCGAAGTAACAGGTGTCACCCCCAGAACGTTTTTCCCAAACGTGAAACAGGCATACAAAACTCTCGACCATATCAAGATGGATAACCTGAAAGCGCAAATTCTCACAGGACATGGCGGCTTCAAGTCTTATTTATTCAGGTTCAACTTGGCAGCAGACCCATTTTGTTCCTGCGATAATGCTACGCTTGAAACTATAGAGCATCTGCTAACTGAGTGTCCACGGTTCTCCTTACTAAGACATGACTGTGAGAGCAAAATGGGACTGGCGCTAGTAACTAATAACTTGTAATACTTGTAAGTTCAGATCCTGCTTCTTGGCCTACGCGTGCCAGGTAGCACGGACCGCCGCCCGAGCGAATGGGTCTAAAGTGTAAATAGACAAAAATGTAAAATATTGTAGTAACAGGTAATAAATAAATATATATATAGTATATATAGTAATAAATATTAATGTAAATGGATAGAAGTTGTTAGAATATAAGACGAAATTGTAAATAATAATAAGAACAATAATGTAATACTAGGTAGTGAGAATATAGACGCTGAGTGTACATGGAGTAGTCTCTAGAATAGATTAAAAATTAAGTAACAATAAGGAAAAAAAAAAAAAAAAAAAAAAAACAAAGATTGTAGAGTATAGAATAAAGTCTGTAGTAGTTTAGTTATATATTAGTATATTATCTGTAAATAGTAGTTAATTAGATTAAGTGTATAATAAGAAGACTAAGTGTAGTGTAGTGTAGTGTACCACGGAAAAGCCTGAGGGGAAGATGGATAATAAAAAAAAAAAAAAAAAAAAAAAAAAAAAAAAAAAAAAAAAAAAAAAAAAAAAAAAAAACCATTAAAGATTCCACTCTCCACAAAAAGATGCACAGACAATAACGATAGAACGAAAAATGAGAACGGAAGGAAGGAAAAAAAAAAAAAATAAAATAAAATAAAAAAAAAAAACATCCCCCAACGGCTACTGTAATTGCACACATGATTTGTTGATTTGTTTACGGCGGTTTGGCGCGAACTTTTAGTTATTGAAATAAAGATAAGTTGAATTACCATAGTTCCAAAGTTGTTACATTGTAATAGTAACAGTTCATGTAGTTTCATTTTAAAAAAAAAAAAAAAAAAAAAAAAAAAAACCTAACCTAACCTAACCTAACCTAACCTAACCTAACCTAACCTAACCTAACCTAACCTAACCTAACCTAACCTAACCTAACCTAACCTAACCTAACCTAAACCGATTCATCAAAACTAATTTAAATTTTATTAAATACTATACTACTATACTATTATAATAACTTAAGGCTTAAATAAATATTTAACGAAACAAATAAACCCAGAAGAAACGAAGAAAATTATATACATAATTATTAATTAGTTTTTGAGATCCTCCGTAACGTTCCTCCGTAGCGTTGGATTTACAAGACGGAGCTCCTGGGTTCGATCCCCGGCTGGGCCGATTGAAGATATCTTGATTGGTCCAGGTCTGGCTGGTGGAAGGCTTCGGCCGTGACTAGTTACCCTACCGACAGAGACGTCCCGCCAAGCGATTTAGCGTTCCGGTACGATATCGTCTGGAAACCAAAAGGGGTGTGAATTTCATCAAGTTAGTCTTCTTCCATCTTAGATTGCATCATCACTTACCATCAGGTGAGATTGTAGTCAAGGGCTAACTGGTAAAGAATAAAAAAAAGTTACAATTTCAGGTCAGTTTTCAAAAACATGATAGATAAACAACGTTCGGAACTCTCGTCACGCGACTGGACTTGTCTGGTTTATTTTTAGTAACGGCTAATATCAACACCACACTGGCTTGGAACCGACTTCAAAGTGATCAATAGGTAGAAAATATTATAATGTTATTTTTCTCTTTATAACTATAAAGTTTCTTGGGTACGTTAATTTTTTGAAGTCTTTTATATTTAAAAAAAAAAATAATTCAGAATTCTATGGGTTATCATTTAGTGTGATAAATTGAAATCATATGAAATTCATCCTAACATCGCCCTCTCTGCAAAGTCGAAGTTATTGTTAATACTTACACTTGTTGGTAATACATACACTACTCAGCAATCAGCATTAGACTCTGTGAATCTTTACTTCTATACATACTAATAATTATTATACGTAAAGTTTGTGGTATTGTATGGGGTAATATCTGGATTTACTGAATACATCGCCTTCAAATGAATCAGCAGATAATCCACAGCAAAGCAGCAAGAATATAAAAAGGTGTTATTTTTCGCATTTTAGTTTAGTCGATACGTTGTACGTTTTGAAGTCGGTTTAATTTTTTTTTATCAATTTTTTTTTATTTTTCCGTTTTGTAGTCCTACTAGATACAGAATCACAAGGGAGAGCCGTGATAGCCCAGTGAATATGACCTCTGTCTCCGATTCCGGAGGGTGTGGGTTCAAATCCGGTCCGGGGCATGAACCTCCAACTTTTCAGTTGAGTGTATTTTGAGAAATTAAATATCACGTGTCTCAAATGTTGAAGGAAAATATCGTGAGGAAATCTGCATACCAGAGATTTTTTTTAATTATCTGAGTGTCTGAAGTGGTGGACTCCTAAGCCCTCTCATTCTGAGAGGAGACTCTAGCTTTGCAGTGAGCCGAATATGGGTCGTTAACATAACGTAACAATAACAAGGTAGCTGAAGATTTCCGAACATTCATCAAAAGGAACTTCATGCCAAGGTTCATTTTGGGGTCGGGGTCGGGTCGGTCGGGGGCCTTTTGGGGACGGGGGATTTTTGGGTCGGGGGTCCTTTTGAGGACCCTGGAGCTCACCAGCTGTCTTCAAGTCACGGCGTACAACTATAGTAAAACATTGTCCTCCGATCAGCATCGCAGTCGGGTAAAAGGTGTCTTTTTTGGTGTTAATTTTTTCCGTCGTACCCCCTTTCGCAACGCGCGATAAGGAACTTCGCTCCAAAAGAAAGGCAAACACGGGATAGATCTTTGAGGCGAATACTTGGGGAGGCCTGTTCTGGAAAGCATGATAATCAAGAAACCGATGTCTAAAACTAAAAGTTAATATTAAAAGCATATTCGTATTTTTTTTTTGTAACAGAGTAAGATGTAAATCGTAAGATTGTTAATGAAGGCTTTTATTATTATTCCCACGGGAACGTGAACTATGTAGGTAAAACTGGAGTCTGCCGTATTGAGTGAAGATAGTTTAGGTGTAGTGAATGAGTATTTCATATGGATATAATTATATAAAAATGCCAAGTTGTAAACAAACGAGTTTATTTCGTCTCTATCAAAAGAAATTCGACTTATCTTCGATCACGTTATTTCGTCGTATAAACTATTTATATAATATAATTTTATTTACAATAATATTAGTGTCTTGCTTGCGGGCATTAGTTACGCCGCGTTATTGCGCGTGGACGCACAGCGTCAGCGCACGGCGGCAGATGTGGGCGCGTGGGCGCACGGCGATGTGGGCGCGTGGGCGCACGGCGGCAGTTGTGGGCGCGTGGGCGCATCGCTCGGGAGCTACCGCGGTGGCGGCGGGCGCGGCTTGGCGGCAGCGTACGCGATCTCGGAAAGACGAACGTCGATGGGCGCCCGCTCGTCGTACAGCGTGGGCGCCTGCAGGATGATGCCGGCCGAGCCCACCAGCACGGCCAGCGTGAAGATCCACAGGAAGAGCCGGTCTAACACCATGGCCACGTACTTCCAGTCCTCCTTCACCTGTAACACGCAGCCACGTGAGCGGGGGCGGCGGGGCGGCGCGACGGTGAGCGGCCGGCGCGCGCACTCACCCTGGTGGACTCCTCCTCCTTGCGCGTCTGGTCGGCGATGTAGTTGATGCCGTCGATGGCCTTGTGCAGCTCGGGGCAGCGGTGCCAGCGCCGCAGCGCATCGCACAGCGCCGGTGCGTCGTGCACGCGGCACGTGCCCGGCGAAGGCGACCGCTCCCCGTCCGCGCCCGGCGCCACCGCCGCGCACGGCGACCAGCCCTCGCTCGTCACCAGGCCTGCGCTGCAAGCACACCGCCGTCGATCACGGTGCAGGTGGGATGGGGGCTGGGGGCGGGGAGGGGCGGCTCGGGAGCGAGCGACACTCACAAGCGGCTGCGGTGCGGGTCGAGGCGGTAGTGCGGCCGGCGCATGACGAGCAGGCGCGGCAGCACGTGGATGAACACGCGCCGCACCCACGGCGCCATGGTGTGCGTCTGCGGCGAGCGGAAGTGCACGTTGAGCACCACCACCGTCACGCAGATGCTGCGCAGAGAGAGGGGTGAGCGAGTGATGCACGAGGGCGGGGCGAGGCGGGAAGAGCGGCGCTCACCTGAACGTATCGAGGATCATGGTGAAGAGCACGAACTTGCCGAGCAGCGGCACCACCAGCGACGTGGGCGGGATGATCTCGGCCAGCAGCAGGAAGAACACGGTGAGCGACAGCAGGATGGAGATGGACAGCGACACCTTCTCGCCGCTGTCGGAGGGCAGGTAGAACACCAGCACCGTGAGGAACGAGATGCCCATGCACGGGATGATGAGGTTCACGGTGTAGAACAGCGTCTTGCGCCGCATGGTGATGTTGAATGTGATGTCCAGGTACGGCTCGTTGCAGCACGTGTAGAACTTTTCGTTCCTGGAACCACGAACGGGACTAATGACTGAGCTGACCCGATGATTATACGATTCATTCAATAGTAGAGGCAAAGTGTAGCCTACGATAGGACGAACGTCTCTGTGAGCAGTCGTCGAAACACTAATGTATAAGGAAGCAGTCGCACCTAACCGCAGGCACCTCCAGGATGTCCCACTCGACGGACGTGTAGAACTCGCTGAGGTCCACGCCGAGCTCCACCACGTTGGTGCCGCGAGCCTCGTCGATGTGTCGCAAGTCCACCTGTATGTGTGAATGCATCCATGAGCTGTGAGCACCTCGTGGCTGCACTGGAGGTTTGTCTAATCACCCGTCAGTCTTTAGCAAGTATTCGGAGCAAAGCTTACTCGCACAAGTAATGATCAAGTAAGAATGCTTTTTTTATATATGAAGATTCTAATTTAGTAATGGTCGAAATTACGAATCTGTCTGCTCAAAAAATAAAAAACGTATTGTGTCGGAGGTGTGTTCAATTTATTCGGGGCCTTCATAAACGAACGTAACGTAAGATTCGCACAAAGCACGATGACGCAACAAGTGAAATCGTCGTCATTCAGGATGGATGGACGGAAGGAACGTCGGCTGACATGTGTTTACCTGAAATCCATCGTAAGTCCAGGAGCCAAACTTCATGATGCAGGTCTGCTGGTCGAAGGGGAAGTACTCGACGTCGATCTCGCAGGACGACTTGTAGATGGCGGGCGGGCGCCAGTCCACGCGCCCCGTGTAGTTCAGCGTAGCTTTCGTCGCCAGCGTCACCTCGAAGTTGCCGTCCGCGCTGCAACACGTCGCCATTGCGCCACTGAACACTCTGCACTGGAGCGCTATTCGTGACGTTTTATAGACTCAACTGTGTGAGTCTTGAAATTGTCTGTATCTGTCCCTCACCTAAATAGATACTGATACAGGCTGATGATGACTTTATATCTATGTCCACTGCTGGACATACAGGCCTTTCAGAGAGCGCGCCACCACACATGATCCTCCACCTTCCTCATCCAGTCACCGTTCATATCACACAGGCAAGACACCTCATTTAAACTTTTGTCTTCAGGCTTTGGGGTATTGAGAATTTGAAAACTCATCACAATTCCTAAATGCTGGCCAACCGAGCTGAGTTCTTCTGTCAGCATCCTTGTTGAAGTTATTCCTATCTACTTGTATATATATCACAGAGATAGTATTCCTATTCCTGAAATCCCAGTATTCCTGAACAACTTCGATGCTGACGTTATTGACAATTCGTATGAATGATGATGATGATGACGTACGTACATTGTGCATGATTTTGGTTTTATCAGTTTACAGTCATCATTAAACCCACATGTCTGGAGGGTTAGCTAAGGTCGGTCAGCATTTTCTCAAGATCTTGCAGCAAATGTGCCAATATTACTACGTAATATTACACTAGCAAAACGCAGTGTAAATGTATTATCTATTTTTGTTGCACCCCAACATTTCCAATCCAAAACCTTGAACACATCTTCGAAAGCATAGGTGAACAGTTTCGGGGATATAGCATCTCCCTGTCTTACTCCTCTTTGAATGATGTGTTCGATGGGAACTTGGAGGGTCATGTTCCAGCGCCGTACAAACATTACAACATTTGTATAATTATAGCGCCAATCAACGTGGCATCGAGAACTGCCCAGGATTCGATAGAGTAGAACGCTTTTTCTATAGCAGCTTTTTTTTTTCAAAAGAATAAAAACAGAAAGTTTGTACTCATACTCGTAGATTACAGGAAAACTAAAACAAGTTCATGATCTTTAATTTTTCATGGTAAATCATTAAATATTGTGCGTATTTAGGAAAAAAATGAGCCCAAATATTTTATTATTAATATTTTAGGCCAGATTTCAAAAAAACAAGATAGATGAAGTGAAGAGTTCAACTCGCACTTGCCCGATTTTTTTTACACTGTTGTAAAATTGACTGTCAGTTATCACATCCCTAGAAGCATGTTAAATGTTATTAGTTGGTGTTCCGGTTGCGATAGTGCATATCATAATATGAGTGCATTTCAGGAGCTTCCTTTACACTTGCTGACATATCGCCGGGGGGAGCGGCAACATATTCTCAAGACCGGCAGGTACCTCGAGCACAAAGGGAGGCTGTCTTTGCCATACACCCGCGACGCTTCTGTATTTTATTATGAAAAACGTGACAACCTCGCTGTGAGTATTATTTACGAGTCTCTCGGGAGTGCGATAAAACGAACTAAAATTTTTGGCATTTGACGACATTCGCTGCAGTGGAAGTGTCTGGGGCTAGGGGGACTAGAGGGGCTAGGGGACTAGGGGCTAGGGGCCAGTTACTTGTTGTAGAGCACGATGTCGGGCCGCCAGATGTGGTCGGACGGCACGTGCAGCATCTCCACGCCGCCGTACTCGCGCGGCTCCCACGACAGCTTGTAGTCGTACCAGCTCTGCGCACAACACACGCGGTCAGCACAAGCAAACACCGCAACACTCGGCACATTCCATCTGAACACTCGATATTTACCTGCTCCACCCATAAGTTTGTGGTCATGATCTGATTTTTTAAATTCTGAAACAAAACACTCGGATCAGTAAGTGTCTGTATCGCGAGGGGTGGGGGGGGGGGGGGTGGGAGGCGGGAGGGAGGAAGTCTCACCACGTCGATGAGCTGGCTCAGCTTGAGCTTGATGCGCACGGTGAGCGCGTCGCTGACGTTGAGCACGGGCCGCACCAGCTTGTTGTAGTTGCTGAGCAGGTCGTCGTACAGCCGCTTGGCGTCCGGGTTGCCGGCGCAGCTCGCCAGCAGCAGCGCCAGCAGCAGCAGTCGCGCCGCGCCGGGCACAGCGCGGGCGCGCATCGCGGCGCGCGCATGGCGTCAGCGCATCGCGCGTCGCGCCCGCGCCCGCCCCGCCCCGCGCCCCGCACCGCCGCAGCCGAGCCTGCGCACAGCACACGGTCACTACCTGCTCCCCGTCTGCAGCACCACAAACAATTTAGTCAGAACTTTATTTAGATATTGTGATACTTGTTTTTCTCTTTTCAGTTTAAATATACGCGCAGGGACGCAGCACGCTACTGACACCTCCGCGTTTCAAAATTCGTTAAAATCAAATAATGGCTAATAAGGGCCTTGAAAGTCTTATTCTTGACCTACAAAAAACAGTGACTATGTAGCTTGTCATTAAAAGTTGACAGCTTGGAAAGCAAAATATGTGAACTAAACTTAATAATTACAAATCAGTGTAAAGTGATCACCCAGTCGAAGTGCTATAACGGAAACATCTCCAAACAGAATCCAATCAGCGAGCAGCACGGCCATGCCAGAATGCTCACAAAATAAAACGCTGCAGCGCCCCATTCGACAAGTGCCGCTGGACTAAAGCGCCAAAACGCAACGACTGATTCAAAGCGTGCAAGGGCAAGCGTCATTGAGTCATACGCAAGTGTGGCCACGACACAAGCGAGTCCTCAAACAAGATTACTTGAGACTCATCAAGTTAGAAAAAACCCGACCCCATTATCAATAGAGGTCAAAGAAGACGTCGAATCATCAGTGATTAATCATGATTGGCAGAAAGTAAAAAACTCTCAAGAAAAGGCCGCCCCAGGGCAGTCATAAGAGGAAGCGGTGAGTTCGACTGCAACCTAGAAACCGTAGAAAGAGTCAAAAAATTCATGCTTGCTACCTTAAACCTGACACAAGTGAAGAAGCTATAAAATCATACATGGAAAAGCAAACCCTTGTCAGGGATATGAAGTGAAAAAATTTACATTAAAGCATATCTACTATGCATCTTTTATGATAATAATAGTACCAAATATTATGTTTGAATACTTCATGAGTGCTACTAACTGGCCTGCACGTACAGAAATTAGTGAGTGGTTTCGACGAAGCGCCGCCGCTCAACAAACGCGTGTTGTGTGGCCAATACTCGGAATACTACCCGCAATACTCGGTCAGTGATTTGTCAACAAAACACTTGATCGTTAAATAATAAAACTGACATGCTCAGAGTGTTATTAAATAATGACTTTCGGTATGATATCCCAGCCGTAACAGAACATTGGTTAACACGCGATCAGTTGCAATGTATTAATATAGAAAATTACATCCTAGTTTCTAGTTTCTGCCCTTTCTGCCGTCATAAGATCGTAGAACATGGCGGTTCATATATTTTTCTTAAAAACAATTATAAAACTACTGAAAACACTGAAATATGTAACTTGAGGGAAGTCTATCCTAAGTCGCTAAAACAGGTTAATGTATGTCCCTTATACTTTAACCTGTAGCAAAGGAAGTAAAACTGATCCAAGATGTTACAGACCGATATCAATAATCCCCGCGGTAGCTGAAATACTCGAAAATGGTTTGACCGACCGGATAACAGAATTTCTGTCTGAAACAAACACACTCTCAGACTTACAATATGAATATCGCGCGGGACGCTCGACTACGATGATGGTGCGTGAGGTAGTGCGAACGGTTCTAGAAGCTCGTGATAGGAAAGACGAGGTCACAGTCCTTTTTTGCGACCTCTCAAAAGCTTTTGACGTAGCGGATTATAACATCTTGAAAATGAAGTTATCGCACTACGGAATAAATGGTCCAGCTCTAGAATTATTGGTCTACTTTATGCAGAATCTAGTAGCCTCATTACGTATAATGGCGTTCCACAGGGTTTCTCTCTGTCAAACCTGGCTATCACTCTGCTGCTTAACGACCTCACTCACAGTCTAAAAAATGTCGAAACATATATGTACGCTGATGATGTAGCTGTTCTAATCTCAGCAATAACGTTAGACCATCTAGAAAATAAATTGAACAGAACGGATGAACAATCGGTTTCAGACAAATGGCCTCGCCCTTAACATCTCAAAGACCCAGTTGTTCTGATCTTGAGCAGCAAATTGTATATTTAATCTTGCTGGTCATAATTTTAGGCCTTTGTCTGTTTCCATTAAAAGTAAAAAAATAGAGCAAGTGGATAAAACTTTCTCTTTATGTTTCCTGATTGACGTGGGTTTAATATGGACCTCTCATATTGACAAATTATGTGGTAAATTATCTACAGCATTCATTGTACATATCACATACATTGTACACATACATTGTCAGAAGAAGCATCGTTTGCATGCTATTTTGCATCTACAGTACGGAATTGAAATATGGGGCCGCGGTGCTGAGTGAGAAAGCGTTTTTAAACTGCAGAAGCGCGCGGTCAGGACACTTGCTTACGTATCGCACAAAACGTCAGCTGGACCTTATTGTGCAACTTTAGGCATTTTAACGTTGCCCTGCTTATTAATTTATAATGTAGCAATATACGTAGCGCAGAATCAAAGCCAGTTCGTCAAGAGGAGCGATTGTAACTTAAAAATGCGATACCCCAATAGACTTTTGAGCAAATATCACAGTCTAAAAAAAGCGTTGAAGACAGTAGCAGGAATGGGTCCAGAAGTTTTAATAGGATTCCACAATATGTAAAAATATAACGAATATTAATACTTTTAAAAATAAAGTGAAAGCTTGGCTTGTCGAGAAGACTTTCTATAGCTACATCAAATTTCTAGAAAATAAACTTGTGACATTTAGTTTGTTATATATATATATTGTTAGTAACTACTATAATGTATAATGATTTTAAAATTTATTGATAAAAGTAATTTATAATTAAGTATATTAATGATGATTTTGTCATGATTAATATGAACATTTATGAATTAAATAAGACTATGAGTACAACTAAGTACAGACAGTGTCATTCCTGACTTGAATACATTCTAGTTAGTCAATTTTACTTCGGTGGTCACAATATAATTGGTACGCGTTTTGATAATTTGTGTTAAACCAGTATTATATATACATGATATAATATATATACTATTCAAATGATCTTTTCACGACCTTTCATTCGATACCCATATTGTTAGGATAAGGTAAAAAAAATTTACCCACCACTTTTTTTATTCTTTACAAGATAGCCCTTGACTACAATCTTACCTGACGGTAAGTGATGATGCAATCTAAGATGGAAGCGGGCTAACTAGTTAGGAGTAGGATGAAATCCACACTCCTTTCAGTTTCTACACGGCATCGTATCGGAACGCTAAATCGCTTTGACGGTAGGGTGGTAACTAGCCACGGCCAAATCCTCCCACCAGCCAGACCTGGATCAATTAAGAAAACCTCAATCTGCCCAGCCGGGGATCGAACCCAGGACCTCCGTCTTGTAAATCCACCGCACATCCCACTGCGCCAATTTATATATAATACTAGCGGATGCCCGCGACTTCGTCCGCGTGAAACTCGATGTAAACTTTCAACTACCGCTACCCTACCCCTACCCTACCCCTACCTCTACCCTACCTACCCTACCCCTACCCTACCCCTACCCTACCCCTACCCTACCCCTACCCTACCCCTACCCTACCCCTACCCTACCCCTACCCTAACGCTACCCTACCCCTACCCTACCCCTACCCTACCCCTACCCTACCTCTACCCTACTCCTACCCTACCCTACCCCCGTTTTCTAATTATTATTAATATGAACTTTATACAATAACAATAAAGCTCAAATTGACTACGTTTTAGTTACAAATCATTTGTATGTATAGTTTTTAATTAACAAATAAAATATAAGGGTTGATCGTAGAGGGGTGAAAATTTAGGGTTGTATGTATTTTTGTATGCTGTGTCATAAAAAAATAAAAACAAAAAATTTTGCCTAAAAAAAAAAAAAATTTAGGGGTGGACTACCCTTAACATTTAGGGGGATGAAAAATACATGTTGGCCGATTCTTATACCTACTGAATGTGCACAAAAAATTTCATCAAAATCGGTCGAGCCGTTTCGGAGGAGTTCAATGTCGAACACCGCGACACGAGAATTTTATATATTAGATGGATATTTTTCATTTACGGCCTATGTCACTACCACAGCTCTGACAAATTTAATGACACCCATATGTCAAAAACCATCCACCCGTTGGCTGTTTGGCGTGCCAAAGAAATGGACATACATACACTCATCTGTCTTTCTGTCCGTATTTTTTGTTGACCGGGCATCACGCTGAAACTACTAAATGAATTCAAATGTAACTTGGCAAGGATTGAGATACGGAGAAGGATTTATGCTACTTTTTATTCTGAATAAAAAATAAGTAGGGGGTGAAATAGGAGTTGAAAGTTTGTATGGAAAGTACTTAAGTTCGGTTATGTCAAACGCAATACAAATTAAAGCAGACATTAAAGTCACCTCACGCTATGTGCATTCAAATATACAAAAATACAATAAATTAGACGCAGTCTTAAAGAGCCAAACTACTCGAAATTTCAAAACAAATCTCTTTCGTTGGCTGGGTAATAAATCGTTTTACTCATTAGATGAATATTTCGCGAGATAAATTTTAATTTGAAGGACAATTATTTTGTTTAATCTAATATTAATGCATGATTTTCTTGTAATTTCTACTATATCTGACTATTATTAAAATAACATGTCTCTCTGCGGTAGATTGAAATTTTATTTGGACATATTTTCGTATAATTTAATTTCAATTATTTATATTTAAATGTCAATCTTAATTGTATTTATTTTATTTGTAACAATTATAACACTGTAAGTAAATAATATTACTTGAACAGTGCTTTATAAAATTTTAAAATTTACACACCATGTTAATGGTAAATACACTGAGACTTAATTATACTTGTAAAACACCATAAAATTTCATTTCATTAATTTTTAGAGTTACAGTTTTAAGAATTCATTTGTTCATTAATCATAAAAAACTGGCCATGTGCGTGTCGGGCCACGCGCATTGTAGGATTCCGTAGATTAAGTTAGCACTTTGATCCCTTAAGTAATGCACAAAAATACCGATAACGATACCCCACACTATAGAATAGACGATAAAAAATTCATCCTCACTTTGCATGTTGGGAAGGAACCGCAATTTGTTTTTTTTATAAATTTTTCTTTTTACTTCTTTAAATACGTAATTAGTAGAGATACCAAATCTCATCTTTCTAGTTTGAATAGACTCTGAGTTATCGTACTGACCACTTTATCATTTTAATTAACAACGGACTAAGTATGCAATTTTCGATTTTCAATTACGTTTCTTAAGTTGGTCGACTTAAATAGCAATTCTTCATTAGCAACTCTTTAAATAGCAATTGCTTATTAGCCACGGCCATTGCCTTATAGTTTACCTTCTAATTTCATTATATATCCTACTTCCGTGAAATAGTGGGGTATGTAGGTGGTGAAATAGGGGTAGAAACTTTACATTGATTTCCACGCGGACGATGTCGCGGGCGTCCTCTAGTATAGTCACGGCAAACCTAGTGCAAGCTTCAGTCCCCACATTAATATATTACATTATTATAGCCTAACAACATTGTATTGTATGGGAGAAAAAAAAAATTCAATTTCAACTACAACTCTTATATAGTATACGTTTATGTTTAGTTGGTTGACTATAACTCTTTAAATAGAATTTCGTTGTACATCCTACTGCTGTGAATTTTGTAACGCATCAATAAACAACCGTCTAGCTGGCAGAGGGGGGGAACACTTGACACCAACAAAAATTAGCCCTTAAAACATTTATATTTTACAAACGGACCTCTAAATTGGAAAATAGTGTTTCCAGACCACAATATTTTTTGAAGATATTTCCCACAC
>NW_026441285.1:0-114461 GCF_947172395.1 Bicyclus anynana
CAGCTGTATTAAATGACTTAAAAAAAAATCGTTCAAAAATGAATGAGTTTAGCATTAGTCTTCTCGAAATTTATTACAGAATAATCCCATATTCAATTCATACTAAAGTTATCTCTATTTTATTTGAAATAAAATTGTAAATCGATTGAAGTGCTCCGCGCGAGTGTAACGCACGAGAGCAGAGGTCATACAACCTGTTGTTCAGTTTGATGTAAAAAAAAAGTTAGTTTAGTTTAAAATCGCGACGGTTTGAACGAAGTGTGCGAACTTAATAGCAGTACTATGTCTACTAAAATTGCGCTTGCACAATCTCTCCTGTTACCAATTCTCGATTACGCGGACACTTGTTATCTAAATTTGAGTGAAGAATTACTGGATAAACTTGAGCGCATTCAGAATGTTTGTATAAGATTCATATTTGGACTTCGCAAATATGACCATGTTTCCGAATTTCGCGAAAAACTCAAGTGGCCCTCGATCCGCCTTCGCAGGAATACTCCACATTCTGTCTTTTTTGTATAATGTCCTGTTTAATCCTACGACTCCGATTTATTTAAAAGAGCGTTTTAGCTTTCTAAGTGATACTCACTGTCGCTCCCTTCGCTCCGAAGACAACCTAATCTTAAAAATTCCTTCCCATAATACTTCCTTCTATTCTAATCTTTTTCTGTTAAAGCTGCTCGGCTCTGGAATTCATTGCCCTTAGACACTCGGCGTGCCCAATCTCTAACCTCTTTCAAACGGCTGGTAAATATGCACTTTTTTCCTCCCTGATCTTTTAATTTAACTTATTAATCCAAATTACGCTTGTATGTGTATGTTTTATTTTTTTATTTATTATTATTTTTGAATTATTTTGTTTAATTATTTTTCTTTTGTCTTCCCTTGGATGCCGTCTTGTTTTTATGTTTTGCAGGTTTTCATGTATGTGTGTATGTATGTATGTGTGTATGTATGTATGTATGTATGTATGTATATATGTATTTCTTTGTATATATGTATGATGTAGTTAAGTGTAGTCTATGTATTATTATTATGTATTATTGCTTAATATTTATGTATTTAAATTACTTAACTTTTCTTATTTTTGTGTGCGTATACCCGAATCGGTGCTTACGTTTTTTTTTTTTTCTCTTCCACAGTGGTTGTCTGGAAGAGATCGCTCTTTAGCGATAAGACCGCCATTTGTACATTAGTTTCTAAGTGTTATTATAAGTTATTGTTTATTTTTGTTTTTAATGTACAATAAAATATATTTCTTTCTTCTTCTTCTTCTTCTTCTACTATGTCAGATGGTGGCAATCGCCACCAATAACTTCAGGAAAGATATTGTATTTTACACGTTATTTTACAAAGTTGGACTGTGTGTCTTACTTTTCATTTACCTCAGGTCGTAGCTAAGGAGTCTACTTTGGCAACTTGGTGTTGATTGGGTCTCGAGTAGACTCTCTTTCTGCGTGATCGATGGTTGTTTTGAGCTATATGTAGTCTCCAGTGCATAATTCACGGATGGTCTAGTAAATTATGTTTCGTTTATCGGATGGTGTAATGATACTGTCTTGTTATTCTATAATTTGAGTATAGAGAATGTTCATTTAGAAAATTTCTATTTTGATTAAAAATCTAATGATAAATGAATAAATGATGCGGCTTGTGTGTTCTGTCTAGTATGTTTGCATATTAGAGATTCTTAATAAGTGCGTAGCAAAGTCTTGAAGTTTTTTTTCCAATTAAATGATATTAAACCAATATTAAACATTGACGAGACTAGAGAACAAGTGATATAGAGTGTTAGTTTCAAGAAGTTTGGACTTGGTAATGATGTAGCTATTTCAGTGTTTACGTTTAGTAAATTTTTATTAGAAATGGAAATGAAACTAAACTGGCTATGAAATTTAGCGGTCTTTTCGTAATTACAGAAGTTTTATATAATGATCGAACGGTAAAGGCTTTGAATTTAAATGGAAATTACAAGTACGCTCATGACAGGCTTTGAAAGTTGACTGAATATGAAGTTCCTTTAGGACTAGATAATGACAGTGATGTGGATGTCAGTGAGGATATTAGTGCTTGTACATACCAACATTGGCAAGGTGTAGCTACAGACACCGGACGTGTCGCTTCCAATCTTTAAACCTTGGAATAACGAGCGTCCGACTATGTGGTGAATGATTTAAATGATCAGTTTGTTGCTAAATGGTTGATCCTGGGAGAAGAGTGTCGTCCTAACTAATCAAGATTGATTAGGTGGTGGGCACACGTCTTGGTCCCAGAGGGTAGACGAAATGTGTCGTCCGAGTCACATCCTGCCGAGGATTGACTTGTCTCACTGTATTAAAGACGAAATATGTCGTCCGAGTCACATCCTGCCGAGGATTGACTTGTGTCACTGTAACAAAGACGAAATATGTCGTCCGAGCCACACCCATGCAGTGGGTCCGCTTGTCACTGTGATGTATCACATCTATACTAATATTATAAAGCGGAAGAGTTTGTTTGTTTGTTTGTTTGTTTGATTGAACGCGCTAATCTCAGGAACTACTGGTCCGATTTGAAAAATACTTTCAGTGATAGATAGCCCATTTATCGAGGAAGGCTATAGGCTATATTTTATTTTAAAAAAAATTAGGGATCCTTCCTGAAACTCCAATAATGTAACCCAAGGTGTACATGGCGCCTTCCCAAAAGTCTGCAAATTCCCTCAAGCATTGTCAATGCTATTTAAAAGGCGAAGGGGTAGCAAATACAGCAGCGTCATTCACTCGACCGTGAAATGACCTCACTCTTAACCAACACGCGCACGAGATGGTTGTAGCTTGCCAATTTGTCATCGGACCTAACCTTACTTACAATAAACCTTTTCAACCCTCTCCAAGTTTTTCTTTACCAGCGTGCGCTGCAAAAACTATTGATGTTAGAATAAAATAATGTACAATAACTTTGTAGAACACATCATTTTCTACAAAAAATGTCGCGACAGCATATATCTATCTATCTATCTATCTATTCTATACTATAATAAAAGAGTCGAAATCGAGAGTCTGTACTTTGACCAAATTTAACTAAAATCAAGTTAGGGCGATGAGAAATGAGCAATAGAATACAAAAATATTTTTTTTGATTTTCTTGCCTGTCTGTCTGTCTGTCTATCTGTCTGTCTGTCTGTCTGTCTGTCCTTCTGTCTGTATGTTCGCGCTATTCTCTGGTTCTGCTGAACGGATTTTGACGCGGATAATTCTGAGATGATTCACAAATAGATTAAGCAAAGTTCAGGGCAAAATATAGGCTTTGTTTCATTAAAATCGGACAGATAGAAAAAAAGTTATCTTGAAAAAACCGGATTGCTCAAATTGATTTGCAGGCGTTATTTGGAGAAACGAGTTTTCCACTAAAACTGTGTAATATCGACCAATTTGTTTGTTTATTTGGTTGAACGCGCGAAACTAATCTCAGGAACTACTTAAAAGTTCAGGTTCAAACTGAATAATCCTTTTTGTGTTTAAATAGTCACATTGTCTACTTTTTTATCGTATAATGTTACGCAAGATTTATTACTATAAAAAGATCACGAATTGGCGCAATAGCTATTAAATACTTATCTATACTCTATACTTATAATAAAACTGTAACAGGTCAAATTACAGAACTTTTTGATTAATTTTAAAATTATACATTATACAATCGATACTGAATTCAAAAACATTTTTTTATTATTATTTGTCTGTCTGTCAGTCCCTATTTTTTGTTGACCGGGCATCACACTGAAACTACTGAATGAATTCAAATAAAACTTAGCACGGTTTGAGAACATAATACGGAGCAGGTTATAGAATACTTTTTAGAGCGAAAATAAAATCAGAAGGGGGTGAAATAGGGGTTGAAAGTTTGTACGAAAAGTCCTCCTCTTTTCCTGGTCAATTTACCCAAGCACAAAAAACGCGCTTTAAACTTTATAATAGACCGGCATTCGGCCGGGAGTTTGTGATAGGGCCTTTGACCGTGACTACGGCAGGGCATTTTACCAAAGCACAAAAATCGGAACGCGCGGCCTTCGCCCGGGAGTTTATGATACAGCCTTCGATCGTGATTACGGCTGGGTATTTAATCCAAACAAAAAGAAGCGCGGCCTTCGGCCGGAGGTTTGTAATATGGCCTCTGATCATAGCTACGGCTGGGCATTTTACCGATGCACGAAAACGGAACGCGCGGCCTTCGGCCAGGTGTTTATGATACAGCCTCCGACCGTGACTACAGCTGGGTATTTTACCCAAGCAAAAAAAAGCGCGGCCTTCGGCCGGAGGTTTGTAATATGGCCTTCGACCGTGACTATGGCTGGGCATTTTACCCAAGCACAAAAAACGGAACGCGCGGCCTTCGGCCGGGAGTTTATGATACAGCCTTCGACCGTGACTACAGCTGGGTATTTTATCCAAACAAAAAAAAAGCGGCCTTCGGCCGGGGGATTGTAATATGGCCTCTGATCGTGGCTACGGCTGGGCATTTTACCGATGTACAAAAAACGGAACGCACGGCCTTCGGCCGCGCACTTTATTGTACAACGGCCTTCGGCCGGGGGTTTGTGATATGGCCTCTGATCGTGGCTATGGCTGGGCATTTTACCGATGCTCAAAAAACGGAACGCGCGGCCTTCGGCCGGGAGTTTGTCATAGACCCTTTGACCGTGACGGCTGGGCATTTTACCCAAGCACAAAAAATGGAACGCGCGGCCTTCGGCCGCGCACTGTATTGTGGACCAGCTTTCGACCGTGACTACGGCTGGGTATTTTACCCAAGCACAAAAACGGAACGCGCGGCCTTCGGCCGGGAGTTAATGATACAGCCTTCGACCGTGACTACAGCTGGGTATTTTATCCAAACAAAAAAAAAGAGCGGCCTTCGGGGGTTTGTAATATGGCCTCTGATCGTGGCTACGGCTGGGCATTTTACCGATGCACAAAAAAGGGAACGCGCGGCCTTCGACCGCGCAATTTATTGTACAACGGCCTTCGGCCGGTTCTTTGTAATATGGTCTCTGATCGTGGCTACGGCTGGGTATTTTACCGATGCACAAAAAACGGAACGCGCGGCCTTCGGCCGTGCACTTTTTTGTACACCGGCCTTCGGCCGGGAGTTTGTGATAGACCCTTCGACCGTGACTACGGCTGGGCATTTTACCCAAGCACAAAAAATGGAACGCGTGGCGTTCGGCCGTGCACTGTATTGTGGCCCGGCCTTCGGCCGGGATATTGTGATACAGCCCCAGACCGTGACTACGGCTGGGCATTTTACCCAAGCACAAACAACGGAACGCGCGGCCTTCGGCCGGGAGTTTTTGATATGGCCTCTGATCGTGGCTACGGGCATTTTATCGATGCACAAAAAACCGAACGCACTTTGTTGTAGTCCGGCCTTCGGTCGGGAGTTTGTGATAGAGCCTTCGACCGTGACTCCGGCTGAGCATTTTACCCAAGCACAAAAAACGAAACGTGGTCGAAAATGTACATCGATAATCACGCGGACGAAGTCGCGGGCATCTGCTAGTTTATCATAAAGCGTATTGTTATTTAGCATGTAAAATAAAAGAATGTATGTTTCTAACTAAAATTAGTTATATTGTTTTTCTTTTTATTTTATGCATGTTTATAATTTTACTTAAACTTTTTTTTTTTTTTGTAAAATTAGTTAAATTTTATTTCTAAGTTTTTTAATTTTAAGCATGTTTGTTTATATGTTTTTTTTTTTATTACTTTTTCTCTTCTCTGTTTGTTCTTTGTAATAATTGTTTTTATATCGATTGTTATTTTGGGTAGCTGGCGGTTTGGGAAATAAGAGGTACATAGTTTTTGCGATTTTTTTGTAATTACATAAGTTTAATTTTTATACTTAATTTTAATTATTATATATTTTATTATATTATAATTTAAAATAATATATATTTATATTTAAATATATTTAAATATTATAATGTCGATTAGCAGTATTGATAGTGACCTTTTTTTGTCTATGTCGTCTAGCTCCAGTGATGATAGCTTCCACAGTACATCTTTACTTCCGCTTAATGTTACCCTTGATTCTTACTTCTCAGATTGTCTGAAAAACTTTAATGTTGTCCATTTAAATGCGCAAAGTATCCCGGCTCATTTTCCAGATATGCTTGCGTCTTTTGAGTCCCGTAATATTCATGCCATTTTAATTTCAGAATCTTGGCTGAAAACCTGTTTACCCTCAACTTCCTACTCACTGCCCGGTTATAGGCTTATCCGTAATGATCGTGTGGGTAAGGGAGGGGGTGGAGTAGCGATCTACTTACGATCTTACATTCCTTTTTCTATTGTTAGTTCGTCTACTCAACCTCCTTTACCTGATGCAGCTGAGCATTTATTACTGGAAGTCGAACTTTCACATATTAAAATTCTTCTTGGAGTATTTTACTGTCCCCCTTCTATACCTAATTACTTTCACTCTTTTGAAATTTTATTGGAAAATTTAATTCCTCTGTATAGTCATTCTATTATTTTAGGTGACTTCAATACATGTTTACAAAAGGATGACTATCGTAGCAAGAAGTTTTTATCTATTCTTGATTCTTGTAATTTATCTGTCCTGCCTCTTGCTGCTACACATTACTCTCCTGGTTGTATTCCTTCACTTCTAGATGTCATTATTGTCTCATCTCCTGATTTCGTTTTTAAGCACGGTCAATGTCCTGCCAACTCTTTTTCTTATCATGATCTGATCTATCTCTCCTATAAAATACGTCCTCCTAAAGCTAAATCAAAAATTCTTCTGCAGCGTAACTTTGCAGGGATTGATAAAGGTCGCCTTTGCGAGGACGCAAATAATTTAGATTGGACTGCCATTACAAGTGCAGACACTCTCGATCGTAAAGTGGACATTTTTAATACTTTGATTACTCAACTATACGATATGCATGCACCAGTAAAACCTGTCAAAATGAAGCACTTGCCTGCTCCTTGGCTATCGGAGGAAATTAAATTGTTAATGCATAAAAAGAATACAGCTAAGCAAAAGTACAAAACGAAGGACTCCGATATTAATCGTCTAAAATATCACAAAGCCCGGAATCGCTGCAATACATTGTGTAGAGATGCTCAACGACGCCACATTTATAAATCTGTACAAAATAGTGACACCGCTAAAACTTGGAAATTTCTTAATACACTTGGAGTTGGAAAATCATCTTCGAACAATCCTATAAATATTGATTTAGAACTTCTCAATAAACATTTTTCTACTTCCGATACAATTGACAGTACTGAAAAGGAGTCCATTCTTAGCACTCTTTCTTCTATACCAACACCAGATTTTCTTCCGTTTACTTTCGAATCTTTTACCGAATGTGATGTTAAGAAGAGTGTTTTGTCTATCGCTTCGAATGCTGTTGGATCTGATAGCGTAAGCCGTAATATGATTATTCCTATCATTGATATTATTTCCCCAGTTCTTACACATATCCTCAACTATTCCATTTATTCTAGTGAATTTCCACAGGCTTGGAAGAATGCACAAATTATTCCTCTTTCTAAAAAAATTAGTTCCACAACGTTTTCTGACTTCCGTCCAATTTCTATTTTGCCGTTCCTTTCTAAAGTCCTTGAAAAACTTGTCTTCCAGCAGTTATCCGTATTCTTAAACCGAAATTTACTTTTAAGTCCATTACAATCTGGTTTTCGTCCTGGTCATGGTACGGTTACCGCTTTGACTAAAGTTACTGACGATATTCGTTGGGCGATGGATAATAGACAACTCACTGTTCTAGTTCTGCTTGATTTCAGTATGTTACGAGGGCCTACGAGTTCCATCTAACAAACTATAAATATACTAAACTATCTATATGTTATTATAAACATTGTCTGTTATTTGCTGATAATAATTCTTCAATGTCATGATTACAGTTTTTCGTTTATAGGATACTGATTTGACTAAACCTAAAGATTCTATCTTTAGCTTTATTATTTAAACTCAGATTAAAGTAAACTATTTACATTTTATAATTAATTTAAATATTATAATGATATTAATTTCATAATGTTAGACTAAGCCGTAAAACTGTTTAATTAAAAAGTAGTTGTAAGATACAGAAACCATTTTGAATTGTAAAACTGTTTGAGTCATAGTCGGTAATTATTTTGTCGTCTGGTGGTCAGTCGAGCGCGATCTTTGTTGGTGATAATACACTTTGTTGGGACTATACGAAGATTTTCATTGCTGAATACACATTCCTGACGTCACGCTGCCCGTCTCAGTAATATTTCAGAAGTGGTATGCAAATGGACTCAATTCTCGGACCATACAATAAGGGACACGGAAAAAGAAGGCGAAGCCATACTGATGTATCGACCGACGAAGAAGTACCTACCCGACGAAAATTAACATTTTTTTTTACACCCTGAAGAAATATATTTGCCGAAGAAACGAAGAGTTAACCACCTGGAGGCCGATATTGTACCTAAATTTGACCCAGAGAAGAAAAATACGAACGTGATGGACTGGTTTAATAAAATTTACCAGCTGGGTGATATGTATACATGGAAGGAAAGAGATCGCATTTTCGTCATGCAAGTTCATCTCCGCGGCGTTGCCGGTCACGAAGCCCGAGACTGCCGCCGCTGCGAAGTCTGCCTCCGCGTTGGCCACAAGGCTGCCACTTGCTGGTTTGCTGCCGGCGCTGCTGGGAGTACGGTGTCCGGAGAGGAGCACTCTGCGTAAACTTCACGAAACGTTATCCGGGTACGTAATGTTACATTTAACACATTCGATATTTTATCTGATTTGTATAAAGAACGTATCTTTATTGACGGAGTGCTTACATTGACACAGGAAGTAAAGTTAATATTATAGCACTAGAAATAGCTACACATTTAAAAACTTAAAATCTTAACTTCAAATGTATTGATGAAAGGTTTTGGTGGTTTGCAAATCAATTCTTTGGACACGGTGCATATCCATGTAGATATAGACGACATATATATAAACAGTAATGCTGAAATAACCAATACAAATTGAAGACTTAAACATTGTAATAGGTCAACCAATTATAAATCATCCGAACTTGACATTAGCACAGTAGATATAACAAGCAGTATAATAACTCTGCCGTATTTTTGAAATAAATACCTACAGCCGCGCGCTCCGTAAACATGTGATAGGGCTGCCCGCCTCCAGCATTTTAATTACATTTGCCAACTTTGTGTTTCCATTTAGTTATGTGATTGTAAATATACTTTTTTTTAAATAAACAAATAAAATAACTTAGTAAATTGTAGTAAAATAGGAAGTGATCAATAAAATGCGTGTTGTTCTTTGATTGGTAGCTTTAAATAAGGCTGATACTAATCAATGATCTTGAAGGACCTTCATATATTTATTTTGGTGATGCCATCTAGGTATTACCACCACACTAGGTGACCAAATAATAAAAAAGTGCGTAAAGTGCCTCGAGCCACGCGCAGAGTAGGGTTTCGTAGATAATGTTAGCACTTCAATCCCTTATGTAATGCACAAAAATACCGATAACGATACCCCCACACTATAGAATAGACGATAAAAAAATCGATCCTGACTTGGCATGTAGGGAAGGAACTACAAAAAACAAATTGAGACTGACCGGGTTCGCTAGTAGTTTAATAAAAAAATCTGGATAGGTATATTAATATCAGCTGGCTCTTTACTCTTTTTATTCAAATACATTAAAGTATGAGCAACACATTAATGTTGTTAAATTCAAACAACTTCTTTACTTAACTTCTTTATTACATTAAAATACAGGTATACAAAACATACATGTCATAAGATTTAAATCTATGTATTACATAATAATCAAAGAAAACAACCTAAATGAAGAAGTTAATAAATAATTATTTAATATTTATTACCGTTCACGTCTTTTACCTATTTACACAATTTTATCATTTAAGCATTTATTTATATATATATTTTTTTAAAATTATGCCTTTAGAATACAAAGTATTAATCAAACTTTATAAAAATAATAACTTTTTTCCTAGTCGTCATAATTAAAAAATCCAATACACTGCGTTCGTCACCGCGGCACAGTCGCAACGATCTTCACCCCACGATCATCCCACGTACGAGGTGCGTAGGTATAGCTCACGTTTCGACCTTTAGTATGAAGTCCAACTACTGGTTACACTGTGACATTAGTTACTAATTCCAAAATAGTCTACCCACGATTTAATAAATCGTTAATCGTTAATCGTTAAACCTAGCGTTATTCAAATGATTTCATAGGGAAGGTTCCTAAGTAATGATTTGGAACTACAGCCAGGTTATACTTGTTTAATTTGTGCATAAGCAAAAAAGTATATCTATAACGCGGTCTATCATTTTCGATTTGGGTAAAGAATCTTATTTTATGTTGTGTGTACGAGTTTATTACAAAAACACCAATTTTGGCTTTTATGTATGACAAAATTCATAAGTACATCAATGCATGTCTGCAATTCTCCTATGCAAAGGGTAATTATGGTAAGCTAGAAAGCGCGTTACACCCTATAGAAAAACTACAAATCCGTATACACACTGTCCATGCCGATCATTTGGAGCCTTTTATCAAAACTCGTACTGATTTTACTTACATTATATTTGTGGTCATAGATTCCTTTACAAAGTTTGTGTTTGCTAAACCTGTCCTAAAACAAAAATATTAGCTGTGTAGAAATCATAAATGGTTTTAAAGAAATACTAACAGTATTTGGAAATCCCTCTAGATTTTATAACTGATCGTGGCGTATCATTCACAATTAGGTATTTTATGGAGTTCGTAACTGAAAAACAAATAAAACAAATGAACAAGTTGAAACAAACCAACCAACAGAAAGTCAAAAGTACTAATAAACTAAATACTACAACAGAAAGCGAATGCATCTGGGATGAAAAATTAGCTGATGTCATTTGGGGTATTATTAATTCCCCACACGCAGTAACTGGATTTTAGTTTAATGTTTGTACATACTAATACTCTTTTAACTACCTACCCTACTACTACTAATAGTGAACACCCAAATTCAATTGATCAGCTAAAATATCGTACAGACAGCAAGCTAAACACTTATCGATTGCCACATGACTATTATGGCTACGATAAATAAACATAAAAGTTGTAAGAAATACAAGGTAGGATTATAGGAATAAGAATAGGATTTAGTGCTGTGGAAAGTCTATCTAATGATCACAAAACGCGAGTTACTAAAAAGATAGGAAGTTAAATACATGAAACCTTATAAAGTATCTAAGGCTAACCACTCTTTTACGATTATACTATTACGATTAATAGCATAAAAGGTATTAAACGATTTAAAAAATGTAATGCCATCGTTCCTAGAGATGCTTTTGCGACCAATGATATTAAATACTGTTAGATGTGCTACTAGCACATGAAAAATGAGGCGCTCAAAAGAGGAAATTTATAGTCAACTCAATGTTAGTTGTGGTCAACAACGAACGTTATTTAAAGAAATAATACCTAAATATCGTCTACAATGACTAGTTGTGTGTTCAGGAAGTGTAAAAACGATATATTCGTAAATATATAATGGAATTAAAGACAATATTGTGCATGTGTGCGCTCAGTGTTGTAGCCTATTATTCGGTTCTCTTTTACAGTGATTTTGTAGTGACGTAACCGATCTATAGTATAAAATTATTGTTTGCGGCCACATAAATCATCTGTCTCCGATAGCTCCTCCGCTACCGACAGCAAAGTTGAGTTACCGAGATAATCTCATTGGAGAGATAAGAGTAAATACTCAATAGATTGCAGTTCAATAATTCGCGTTAATAAAAACAGTGTTATTATTTTACAGTTACAAATAAAAACCTTTTAATACAATGTAAGCAATTGTTGATAAACTGAAAACTTACTTTTCAATCTAAATATCTAGTGAACTCTTACATACTGCTTAAAAAATACAAATATCAGACAAACAAATTAATCTGAAAGAAATAATAAATAGAATGCAACTTTAAAATAAAATATAGAGTAATAAAACGAGAACAGACTGTGTGTTTACGATATCTGTGTGTCTACAATGCAGTATCTGTGTGACTAAAAATAAAAATAAAAAAAAAATCTTTGTGACTATGATATAATATTTAGAAAACATAACTAAATCTGTGTGTTTACAGTGCAGTATCTGTGTGACTATGATATAATATTTAGAAAACATAACTAAATCTGTGTGTCTACAGTGCAGTATCTGTGTGACTATGATATAATATTTAGAAAACATAACTAAATCTGTGTGACTCTAAAATATAATAGCAGCAGCACCTTAGACAAGATCATAAGACCTGCAACCTTAAAATATATTACCTAGTAAATGAAACTAATCTGTGACTTCTAAATAGAACATTTAATAACTAAGCTAGATCTAGGGATGAATAAAAATTAAAGTATAGCCAGGCTCTAATAAAAAAAATGTAACTTAGTCGGTGCATAATTTTGAAGATTCCAGTAGTAGCCACCAACAAAGTTTTTTTTTATATACAAAAGAACATTTACGGTTCTGTTTATTTTACGTTTTTCAGACGCAGAAGAACCCTGATGCGTTGCCAGATCGCCGTGGGACACGGCTAATGCAGGATGGCCGAGTGTTACGAGGGCCTACGAGTTCCATCTAACAAACTATAAATATACTAAACTATCTATATGTTATTATAAACATTGTCTGTTATTTGCTGATAATAATTCTTCAATGTCATGATTACAGTTTTTCGTTTATAGGATACTGATTTGACTAAACCTAAAGATTCTATCTTTAGCTTTATTATTTAAACTCAATTAAAGTAAACTATTTACATTTTATAATTAATTTAAATATTATAATGATATTAATTTCATAATGTTAGACTAAGCCGTAAAACTGTTTAATTAAAAAGTAGTTGTAAGATACAGAAACCATTTTGAATTGTAAAACTGTTTGAGTCATAGTCGGTAATTATTTTGTCGTCTGGTAGTCAGTCGAGCGCGATCTTTGTTGGTGATAATACACTTTGTTGGAACTATACGAAGATTTTCATTGCTGAATACACATTCCTGACGTCACGCTGCCCGTCTCAGTAATAAGTAATGCTTTTAATTCTGTAGACTATGACATTTTGTTGAGTCTATTAACATATCTCCATCGGTTACGCTCTATTAACATATCTCCATCGGTTATAGACTGGTTTCAGAGCTACCTCAAAGGCCGTAAGCAGCGCATTCGGGTTGATGACTTCTTTTCATCTTGGTGCGATGTTACGGCAGGGGTACCTCAGGGTGGCGTGTTATCTCCATTACTTTTCTCTATCTTCATTAATTCGATCACTCAAAATATAACTTCTCTTTACCATATGTATGCAGATGATATCCAAATATACCGCTCATCATCTCTTGAGAACCTAAATTCAACTGTCTCTGCTATAAACTGTGACCTTAGCGCAATTGATATCTGGAGCAGACAGTATGGGCTCAAGGTAAATCCCCTAAAATCTAAGGCCATTATTATTGGTAGTCCTGCCCTCATCTCAAGAGTTGATTGGGTAGATCTCCGGCCAGTTTTGTATAATGGTACCACTATTCCTTTTTGTGACACAGTTAAAGATCTTGGGGTACATCTTGATAACCAGTTGTCGTGGTGCGTGCATGTCAAAGAGTTGAGTAAAAAGATGTTTGCTACTTTTGGCTCACTGAGACGTTTAAGATCATTTTTACCAATTCCTACTAAAGTTATGTTAGCACATTCTCTTCTTCTTTCGGTTTTAGATTATGCGGACGCGAGCTATCTAAATATAACTGAGGACCAACTCAATAAACTTGAGCGACTTCAAAATCTTGCTATTCGGTTCATATTTAGCCTACGCAAATATGACCATATTTCTGAATTCCGTCAGAAGCTCAAGTGGCTCCCTATTCGTCGTCGCCGGGATCTGCATGTACTTTCACTTTTGTACTGTGTGTTGTTTAATCCAAAATCTCCTGTGTATCTGAAGGAGAAATTTACGTTTCAGGGAGTGCAGTCTGAACTGAGACAGTGTCGATTACTAACTCTATGTTTACCCGTGCATAAGACGAAATTTTATAAACATTCTTTCGTTGTGCAAGCCGTTAAGTTATGGAATGCTCTCCCTTTAAATATACGGCAATCAAAGACACTGGACATTTTTAAAAATGCCGTAAAGTCTCATTATCTGGTGCAGTAAAGTCGATCTGTATATATTATTTCTTTTCAATATAAGGTATTCATTAGTATATTTTGATATGTATTTTATTCAATATTGTAGGTATTTGTGTAATATTGTTTATGTATTAGGATGTAAATTATTTGTATGTATGTGTATTACTAATACTATGGTTATTTTTGTTTTACGCCACCTGCTGATGTCCTTAAGTTTTCCTAAACCGAAGGTTGCCTGGAAGAAATCGCTACTTAGCGATAAGGCCGCCTTTTGTATGCTGATCTCTTCCTAATTTGTTTTTTATTTCACTTGTTTTTGTCTTTGTGGTGTGCAAATAAAGTATATTTATCTTTATTTATGTATTTAGCATCTGTCTGACGAAAGCTTGTCGTCCAAGTTTGGTCCATTCGGATGGGCCGACTTGTCCTGGACAGTTGCTAGCTGTAAGAGAGACGAACTGTGTCGTCCGAGTCATATCCTATTGAGGATTGGCTTGTCTAGCTGTAGCGAAGACGAATCGTGTCGTCCGGGTCATATCCTACCAAGGATTGGCTTGTCTCGCTGTAACAAAGATGAAATACGACATCCAGATCATACACATTGCCTTTGTTGATTGAAAGGATTCACTTGCGTCTCCCAGATGAGTTTATGAGTCTATCCTGGTATGCAAGTGTTATCCGGGCCAGACTCTTAGGAGTTGGTTGAAAGGACAGGATAATGCTTTTGATAATGACTAACTCTAGGTAAAGTAAAGTGTAACTCTATCACAAGAGCTGATGAGGATTTTGTTAGTAATGCGAAATCTGTTTATAATTGCCGTGAAAACCATGAACGTTGTACGTTATTTCGGTTATGCCAATACAGTTTATTTAACTTTGTAAACTCTTGTCTTTGAGATATTAGAGAACGTTTAAGTTTAAAGAACAATTTAGTTACCTGGTCATTGAGAAATGGGAATTAATAATAACGATAATCATTGAATGCTATCTATGCACACTTGCGAGTATGCATATGGTAGAGTTGGAACTGAACTGACGAATCGCTATAGAGCAGAGTGGCTGTGATAATGAAGTAAGTAGGTACTTACTGATGTTTGCAAAAGGGTCGGCCCGTATCAGGGGTTGGCCATGTAACTATAGCTCAGTAGAAATCGGTATCTGCTTTTAATAGTTCGTGAGTACGCGGTGGGCAGACAACACTGACGAAGGTCGGGTTTTAGTAGACACCATGGATTCTATGGAGGCTCGGCGTTCCCGGTGGGGTTGCAGTTTGTTGAGTAACCGGTGGTTACTGGACTACGTGTAGCCATGGATCACGTGTAGAGCTTGAGTATTTTGTGCTTTTGGTTTGCTTGTAACGATGTAGGTTCGACCGGACCCAAAAAAAAAGAGGCAGGATTACCTTCGCGTTGCGCCTGCCCGGTTCAAGCGGCAGGCCAGGACCTGGTTCCGGGGTATGGGGATTTTTATCGAAGATATGAACGGAACATTGATGGCGTCCGATGTTTTTTTTTTTTTAATTTATTTTGTACCAATATTAGTAACACACAAAAGTAAAAAAGAAAAACAGTGGACAAGGAAACACTTATCTCTATAAGAGATCTCTGCCAGTGACCCTTGGCAGTGGGAGAGATTCTAAACAAAAGAAATGGATAGGTACAACAGAAAAAAAGTGAGGAAACATATTATACTTAATACATAAATAATAAAAGTAAATAATATTAAATACATTAAAAATAACACTAATAAATAAATTGAAATAAATATAAAAATTATAACAGTACATATCAATACTATATATAAATAATAACTAAATAAATACATATATACATACATACATATAATATATCTATGATGATAAAGAAAGATAGTGTTCACGAAGTCGATGTTTGAAGGTATCAACAGATGGGTTTTTTTTGAAAATGGTATCTGGTAGTGAGTTCCACAGACGCGCTGCGATAACTGAAAAAGATTTAGCACAAAAAACAGTGTTATAGGGAGGCACAGATAGAGATTTTAATTTTACACACGAACGCACCGGTCTGAGACGGCGTGGGGATTCGCGGAAGAGCTCCCGCAAGTAGGAAGGAGAAGAGGTATTTAAGATTTTGAACAGCGTCGTGAGTATATGGATATTCCGGCGATGACGAATAGGGAGCCACTTCAGTTTATTACGGAAATAAGAAATACGGTTGAATTTGCGCAATCCGTATATAAATCGGATGCACAAATTCTGAAGTCGATCGAGTTTGTCGAGTAGCTCCTCTGTCGCATCTAAATAACAAACGTCAGCGTAGTCAAGAATAGGAAGGAGAAGGGATTGGGCAAGTAAGATTTTAGTACGTAAAGGAAGAAAATTTTGGAAACGCTTAAGGGAATGAAGCGAAAAATGGATCCGCCTACTAACCTCATTTATGTGGCCAGACCACGATAAGTTACAGTCAATTTTCAGCCCAAGATTTTTTGCTGTATTTGACAAGGGTATTGGTGTGCCGTCATATACTATAGGAGATAAATTTTTAAAATGAATACGACTCCGTAATTGTCGACCTCCTACAATCATGGCCTGCGACTTTCCAGGATTTACAAGTAGGCCATGTGCATCAGCCCATTTCTTCACATTTTCCAAATCCACATTAACAATATCCACTGCCGAAACAAGATCCGTGACAGAAGCATGCCTATATAGTTGCAAGTCGTCTGCATAGAGGTGATAGTGAGAGGATATTACTTTGGTGATTTGATTTATAAAAATGGAGAATAAGAGAGGAGACAGGACTCCACCTTGGGGTACGCCAGCCGAGATGTCTGCCCACTCAGAAAGAGTTTCATCAAAGCTGACTCTCTGCCGTCGGCCAAAAAGATACGACCTGAACCATTCAATTACAGGCGGTGAAAGGTTTAAAGAGTGGAGAATGCCGAGGAGAACATCAAAATCCACCGAGTTAAACGCATTGCTAAAATCAAGAAGTATGAGTACAGTCAGATTCTTGTTGTCCATAGCAATGCGAATGTCCTCGGTGACCTTGAGAAGTGCGGTGGTGGTGCTGTGCATTGGACGAAAACCAGACTGGTATGAACTCAAAAGATTATTGTGACAAAGGAAGAAGGAGAGTTGTCTAAAAACGGCATTTTCTAAGATTTTTGAGATAATAGGCAATATAGAAATAGGTCGATAGTCCGAGAAAGAGGAAGGGTTAGATATTTTAGGTAAAGGGATAACATGGGCTAGCTTCCACGCGGTAGGAAAACATTTAGAAGTCAGGGAAAAATTTAGCACATGGCTGATAATTGGTGCTATAGCCTCACTGATGAGGCTAAGCATGTCTCGGCTTATGCCATCACACCCAACGGCTTTTGTGGAGATGTTGCGGATTGTTTTTTTAACTTCATCAACTGTGATATCCTGAAAGATGAAGTCATCGCAATTGTGAATGACACTAGCCAAATTTTGAAGAGTTTGGGATTTAGTTGTGGAAGGGATTTTGATTGGAGGGGTGGAAAAGTTTTTATTTAGTTCTTTAGTTTTTTAGTTTTATGTTCTATCTTGATGATGATGATTCTTGATAAACACAATTGTATGCGATATTCTATATGTAACTTTTAATTGATAGAATTGTATGCTACTACTACTTCCCTATTCGAGTGTGGTCGTGCGGCGCTACCCCTCTCGCGGTGATGGAATTTCGAGCACTCCGACAATGGACGCGGACTGGCGAGGAGGATAGCAGCCTCCCCTTCCGTGTTGTCGAATGACGCTGTTCTTCTTCCAGGTTCGGTTTATATACTGTGTG
Organism: Bicyclus anynana; assembly: GCF_947172395.1. Taxonomy (NCBI): domain Eukaryota; kingdom Metazoa; phylum Arthropoda; class Insecta; order Lepidoptera; family Nymphalidae; genus Bicyclus; species Bicyclus anynana. Next base: position 17,993 of record NW_026441285.1, read on the forward strand.
ATGATTCGTCAGCCTGACGTAGTCTGCGCCGGCAGCTGGCTTCGATAATGTTGTTGGTATGTGGGAGTAATGGAATTCTAGCTGAGTTGCTTGGGTTCTGTACACTCCGTTACATGCCTTCCTGTGTTTGGTTTGCTGGAGTCAACTTGTGGTAAAAGTGAAAAGCCAGTTCAGCTCTGAGTTTCATTGATTGATTTTTAATTTTTGATTAGTACCAAAAATGTTGAAAATAGAGTTTCTTTTATTGTGAAATTATATTTAACTGTTATGTTTCGGTATGACCAAATACGCGAAACAGTAATTTAGTAGCATTCGCTTAGATACCAAACATATCCAAAATATAACTGTCACCGAGATTATGTTACTGAAAGGAGGACTGGTATGCGTGGGGTGGACTGACGTATCCATCACAGACAGACTATTTTTGTTCCTGATTATGATTTTTACGGTAGCGTGGTCGTGTGACATGTGTTTTTGTCAGTGAAGTAATTATGTTGGTGACCACACTCTTCGGTGTGGATATGCTCCACAGCTGCAGACCCCTGTTCACATCTTTAAAAGTATTGCCACTACCTAGCTTATATATTTTCGAAATGTGTATGTTTGCAAAAAAAATCCAGAACAATTTATAAGCTATAGATCAATAAAAAATTTGAACACCAGGTACATACAGGCTATGTATACCTATGCAGAGGCACAAAGTTACCAGCAAAAATTTATACTGCATGGCGGTAACTTTATACAATCACTTGCCTGAATACATAAAAAAAATAGCTGTTATAGGAAGACGTTATTTGATTTATTAATGAAAAAGTTGTACTATAGCGTCAATGATTACATGAATGAAAAACTTAAATAGGGACATTGACCATAAAAGTGACATTTATATTGACATTAATTAGTTCGAACTTTGTTTAATTTTTATTATTTGTAAATTAATTTCTGTAAAATCTGTTAACTTTTGGACGTCGCCTATGGCAGGATATGTGTTTAAATATAAAATAAAAGACCTATGTAAATGTACCATATTCTGGCGAAATAAAAACTGATTGATTGATTGATTGACCGTCACTGGTGGAGCGCTAATTAGGGCTGTCTCTGGGCCATGTTGACCATAGTGAGATGGTGGCTGGTCGTGGGGGAACCTGAGGTCGGGCTCGTGTTGTGACAGAACTGGCCTTTAACTGACTTGATGCAATGATCAGACATAACGTTATAATTCAGTAAAATCAATAGAGCATCTCAATGTCAGAATGGACGAGCAGAAGTAAAAGCGGTTTTAATTACGGTTCAAATATTAAAGATAACATTCAGGTAAATCGCCCGAGGACGGTCGAATGTCAGTATGGCCGTGTCGGAGGAATAGATAGTAGCGCCATCTTACATTAAATAGAGTAACTAATTAGACGATATCTGTTGGAAGCGTCAAGGAGTGCGTGTCGTTTATCTGTTAGTTGTTTGTCTGTGGACATCTGTCAGTTGACGATCTCTGAGATAGCTCGCGGTAGATTTCTAGTTGAACGCTTTAGCTGGATCTGGTCAGTTTAGCGGTGAGTGAAGAAATTCGGTGAGTCAGTTATCCATACAGTGATAGTGTTTACGAACTTCAATGGGTGAGTTAATAGAAGTAAGGCCATTGCATTGTTAGTTAATTAGCTGGGAGCCAACACCAGCTGAGAATGGGGGAGTAATAGATATCTGTAAAAGGGCCCTTCAACCCAACTGGATCAGTTACAAGTCTGACATCAGCTGGTGGTTGACTCCTTGCTCTATCATAGATAACCCTGGTTTATATCTGATAGTATCAGCGCTTGATCAAGTGTAATTAGAGGGTAGACCTGTAGTTGTAAGTTAAATAAATGTTCGATTCGGTGGTGATTGATAGTGTTACTTTGTGTATCTGCCATCCTTGACACATAAAGCTTAGAACCTGCTCTGAGGCTACGGCTTCTCCGATATCAGAAGTAGAATATATTCGATGCCCCGATACATGTATAACATATGTGTAATATAAAATATATAGTACAATATAGTAAAATATTTCCATATAACATAGATTGAAGTTTAATAAATTAAAATATAAAATCGAAATAATGTAAATAATGTAATCATGCTGCTTCTTAATTAAAAATAAACATAATACGAAAAAATATATTATACAGATTAACATTACACGATCTCGTACAATTATTACAACACATTTACAACTATAATAACACGCTCTTACAACAGAATGCTTACGCCGCATACGTAAATAATTGTGATCTCGTCCTCACTTTTATACTATGTAGTATGCACTCTGTGCTACCGCGCTGTCACAATATTCAAAGCAAAGACTATTAAAAAAATATCAATACTATTTTTAAGCTGTCAATCACCGTTGTCTGTGGTCTGACAATCCGCCATCTTTGCTTGTCACCTGTCAATGTCATTGTGCTTTTTTGTGCGATTGCGCTGTGACTAAAATTTTTCTATTTTCGATTTTAAAGTTATTTTATTACTTTTATTGTTAATTTTTCATAAAAATAAGTAAACGTAAAAAAGAAGATTCCGATAGAAGATTGAAAAGGATCGGATCGCTGCTTGTTAGACGAAGTCGTCGCTACGCCACTACGAGTACGTGTGAATTTCAACCTCAAACATTTTAGTTTTCTTCTTCTACATGGATTTATAGTTAACCACGAGAAAGTTACTATAATCATATTTTATTATGTTCACAACATACTACGTCGAGCTTTCACGAGAGGTTAGCCAGGGGTATATTTTGTTGTCCATCACGAGATATCACGAACGTACTGTTACATCCCTAAATTCTATATTCATAGTGCAGAGCTGTGACACAGATATAAATGTTCTGTCAGCAATATATATGCTTTATAAACCGTAGCTCTGCCCCTGAACAGTCAGTCGTTCTGGTGATTAGCCGAATTGCTGTCCAGCTACGGACCTGGTTTATGCCCGCCGGTCTGGACTAAGTAACAAGGCTAAGCCCCTGGTAATACTAGCCGCCTATAGACCCTTTGCAGGTCCTCGCGAGTCGCGAAACATAGTGATCCACAGTAATAGAGCTTGTTGTCGAACTATAGTTAAATTATAAACAATAAAGTTCAGTTTCAGTTAATAAAGTGTTTTTTTTTTATAAACACCGATAAGCCGAAACTAACAGTACGCTCTCAGAAGGTGTTGACTGTTTACTCTTAGAGCTTTCACGAGAGGTTAGCCAGTGGTATATTATGTTGTCCATCACGCAGTATCACATTATCAAGGACGTACGCTCTCATAAGATGTTGACTGTTTACCCTTAGAGCTTTTACGAGAGGTTAGCCAGGTGTATATTTTGTTGTCCGTCACGCAATACCACGAACGTACGCTTTCATAAGATGTTGACTGTTTACCCTTAGAGCTTTAACGAGAGGTTAGCCAGTGGTATATTATGTTGTCCATCATGCAGTATCACATTATCAAGGACGTACTGTTAGTTTCGGCTTATCGGTGTTTATAAAAAAAAACACTTTATTAACTAAAACTGAACTTTATTATTTATAATTTAACTATAGTTCGACAACAAACTCTATTACTGTGGATCACTATGTTTCGCGACTCGCGAGGACCTGCAAAGGGTCTATAGGCGGCTAGTATTACCAGGGGCTTAGCCTTGTTACTTAGTCCAGACCGGCGGGCATAAACCAGGTCCGTAGCTGGACAGCAATTCGGCTAATCACCAGAACGACTGAATGTTTAGAGGCAGAGCTACGGTTTATAAAGCATATATATTGCTGACAGAAGATTTATATCTGTGTCACAGCTCTGCATTATGAATATAGAATTTAGGGATGTAACACCTCCCCTCTTTAAGACGAAGCATCATAGTAAGTAAGATGTGAGTAGAATATTACAATAGTGATCCAAGTATTACAATAGAAGAAATAGAAATGAAAATTAGGAATAACATAATCATATTTTTTCTTTTCCTACATAGGTAATAATATTTAAGATAATACAATCACAAAGAAATAGAAAATAAAAAACTTACAAAATAACATTTTCTTATTATTACAAAAGAACCAGTGTATTAAAATAGCAAATAGTATATAGTAGACTTATGTAATAGTATAAACCAAACATGAAATGGCATTTAATAATTTAGTAATTTAGTAGTAGTATAATAGTAATTATGGAAAAGTACTAAACATAACATTTCAATGTAAATTTCTCCTTAGGAAAGTAGGAGAGTTCTCTGAGCTACTATTGGATTCGAATGCTCTATTATGTGTTTCATAATTGGAACTAGTATTAATAGCTTGTATATTTTGATTAGGTTTAGTATAGCAGCTATTAAAAATCTGAATACAGCAACCAGAACTAGAATCTAAACTATTATTACGCTTTCTTCGATTACAACATTTTTTATACATTTTGAAAGAAATATAGCATAATACGATTAAAGATACGAGAGTTGTACAAACACTGAAATAACTTCCATATTTAATATGGTAGGGTTGGTTTTCAATCTTTTCAATTTCATCGTTAACTTGATTTAATCTATGTGTAACGTAATGCAAAGAATCTAAGTTTATATGAGATAATTTAATTGGTGTTAGATATGGAAGCGTAGAATTTATTTTCTTTCTGGAACAGCAATCGTCATTTATAATGTTAAAGTTAGGAGTAGGCATATACAATGCAGTTTCGTATTCTACTGAAGGAGAGAATTGCAAGAGTTTATGAAAAGCTGTGCATCCTTTTGGAAGCTTGAGAATTCCTGTTCCAATTATATCATAGTCGTTAATACTATTGTTACATTTAACCGAGAGCTTAGCTATGTTGGATTGAACATATATCCATTTATTATTACTAATCGTTTGCCAAACGTCAATATCACTAATTACGTTTTTATAATCACATGTGTCCGGTATTTTATTTATGTAAGCACTTTGGATTTGCACTTCACACGTAGGATTTGCGACACTAGAATGCACATTGCCTAATTTGCACAGGCGATAGTTATTTGTTAGAGTTTTGCAATCACTGATCGAGTCTGTCATTGTATACAGTAATTTATCGTCTGTTATTGCCAAAAATTTAGCAGTAGGGTTGATCATAGCAAAGGAATGTGGGTTATTGATATCATGGGCAGTAGGAAGGGCATAGACATGGTACAAATTATATTCTTGTAAGAGAACAAGAGGAATTTTAACAACAAATACTATTTTAGAGTCAGTGATGAAACTAGAAATTTGGGATATATCTAAAAGTGTGTGCATATTTTCTAAATTCAATGGTAAGGGAAAATTTTGGGGAACTTTATTTTTATTAGAGTTTAATTCATTATAAAGTTGCATAGGAGATAGTATAGAGGGATGGACAATGTTTTGTTTACCGAATAGGATTGCGTCAATGATATCCTTGAGGTTAAAATTTAAAGTCATTAATGAGCTTTCTAAAGCACTAAAGGTCATTGTGAGATGTGATGACGCTTCTAATTTATTTGTAGTTTGCAAAACGTTATCTAGGATTTTATCTAATTTTTCTATGTTACTGTTAAGTATTTGCTCATTTTCATTTAGTTTCTGAATAGTATTGTTAAATGTGCTAATAGTAGAAGAGATAACATGAATATTTTCTTTCATTAAAGATGCAAGATGTCTCTGGTCATCTTGAATTGCATTTATAGCATTAGTAAATATTAGAGCATCGTCTTCATCTAGGGATCCAAATAGTTGTTTAAGTATGGGTCCACCAAAACCGAACCATGAAAACCTTTTAGAACGACCTTTTTCCTGCGTAAGATGAGATAGAGATTGATAATTATTTTCAACATTTTTTAGAAGTATTTCTAAAGGACTAAGTGTGTTAGAGCAATCGGACTGTATTTTAGCAGATTTATAACTATGGCAAGTTTCTTTTACGGTATATATAACATTTTTAATGTTTTCTACATGAGGTTTTATGTAAGATAAGTCAGTAAATGTAATAATATTCCAGAAGTTATTGTAGTATTTTAAGATTCCTAGATTATCGAAATATAGACCTGGGCTATCGACTATTGGCGTTATTAACTCGGTTGTGGCGATGGTGCCTGGCGCGATGACCCTGGAAGAGAATTATCGTGGGCTAGTTTAATTTGATCGAAGTGGTAACGGATCTTACGTCTATTAATTTGAATGGTGACGTTATTATTATCATGGGTTTCTATGATTTTAAAAGGACCTTTCCAGACTGGGGAGAGAGCTTTACGTAATCTGTGATGTTCTCTTATGTAGACCATATCTCCAACATTATAGGTTTTTTCTTTAGCATGTTGATCATAATAACGTTTTGATCTTTCTTTACTTCTAAGTATATTTTCGCTAGCTAAATTTCTAGTGGTATTCAATTTATGTTTTAGATTTTTGATGTAATCAGGATAAGTGGCTGTGGGACTTATGTCGTAGATAGAGCTAGGTAAATAGGGCTTACAACCAAATAGAAGTTCATGAGGACTAAAGTTTGTAGTGGTATGTGTCGTACTATTATAGGAAATAAGAGCAGTGGGAAGATATTTATGCCAATTGTCTTGTTCCTTGTTAACAAACGATTTTAAATATTCTTTAAGCGTGCAATGGCTTCTCTCTAGGGAGCCGTTAGTTTGGGGATGATAAATGGTCGAAAATAAATGTTTAATCTTAAAAAGAGATGCCACTTGTTTGTATATGTCAGCTATAAAGTGAACTCCTTGATCGGAGAGAATTGTTCGAGGAATACCGAAATGAGAGATAAATTTAACTAAGCATTCCGAAGTTTGTTCAGCCGTGGCTTGTACTATAGGATAGGCCATTGAATATTTTGTTAAATCGTCTTGGAATGTTACAATATATTTGAATCCTTGGGGTCCAGATTCAGGCAGAGGACCCACTACGTCTGTAAATAGTCTTTGAAGAGGTTCCTGAGAAGTAGAAGTAATTTCCATAGGAGCTTTATTAATTGCTCTTAATGCTTTGTTTTTCTGGCACTGAGAACAATTTTTAACGTAGACTTCTATGTCCTTTTTCATGCCTTTCCAATAATACACATCTTTAAGTTTGTTGTACATACGGTTTGAGCCAATATGTCCTCCGATTGGAGTATCATGATTATCTTTCAATATTATGGGAATTTCGTTAGGAGTAGGATACTTAATTTTATTATGATATATATTTATTTTAATTTTAGTGTTGTGAAAAATAAATGCTATGATTTCGTAAATTAATAAAAACCTGAGTTTATCATAAGGATTATCAAAATCAGAGATAGAAATTTCTGTAACTTGTGGATAAAATATTATTAAATGATTACGTAATTCTTTTAGAACCTTGAATATATCTCTGTAGGTGGCTGAGTCATAGTAGTGAGTTTTAGTGAATAGATGGAAGTAGGTTTTGTTGTTAGTAGAAGACACTGTTAGACTATTCAATTCTCTTTCGGACATTTCAAATTCATTTCTGTTTTCTAATGTGCTAAGTATGTTATCACAATATGGGTTGGAAGTATCTAAATCGATAGAGGTAGGATAGGCGATATAAGTACATGCTGTTTCGAGTAGGCTTTGATTTGTTTCTGTAATTTGTGTATCATGTAGCATAGGACTGGAACGTGATTTTATAAAGGATTCATAAGTCAAGTTGTCTGTTGGGTCAATATCATCAATGGTATGTATAGGAGGTCGAGATAAGGCATCGGCATTATTATTGATTTTGCCTGGTTTGTAAATAATTTCATAATCATAATCTTCTAGTTTTAGACGCCATCTTACTAGTTTACTACTAGGATCCTTACAGTTCATAAGCCATATTAGTGGTCGATGATCAGTTACGATTTTTATTTTCCTACCATAAAGATAAGGTCTAAAAGTTTTAGTACCAAATAGTATTCCTAGTAATTCCTTTTCTGTAGTACTATAATTACCTTCAGCTTTATTAAGAGTCCTAGATGCGAATGCGATAGGAAGGTCACTACCTATTTCACCCTGGGAAAGTACGGCACCCAAAGCGTAATTTGATGAGTCTGTAGTCAAGATAAAGGTTTTCGAAAAATCAGGATATTGAAGGATTGGTGCATTAGTAAGCATGGTTTTAAGAGTATTGAACGCGTCTTCCTGTTGTTGTGACCAAATGAATTCAACATCTTTTCGTAAGAGACTGGTTAAGGGTTTAGTAATTTTAGAGAAGTTGTTAATAAATTTACGATAATAACCTGCGAGACCTAAGAAGCTTTTTATATTTTTAGGTGTTCTGGGAGTAGGGTATGAAGCTACAGCTTTAACTTTATCGGGATTAGGAGAAACTCCTTTGTCTGAAATGATATGACCAAGGTAAGCTACTTCCTTTCTAAGGAATTCGCATTTATCTGGCTGTAGTTTGAGATTATGTTGCCTAAGGGCATTAAAAACTAATTTGAGTTTACTGATATGGCTTTGAAGATCGTGAGAATAAATTATAACATCGTCTAGATAAATGAAACAATGTATTCCTTGGAGGCCAGAAAGTACAGTATTCATGAGACGTTGAAATGTGGCAGGGGCGTTTTTTAGTCCAAAAGGCATTCGGGTATATTCGTAGTGATTGTTATTCGCTGAAAATGCAGTCTTTGGAGAATCTTCTTCATTCATGGGAATCTGATGGAATCCAGAGGCTAGGTCTAATGTGGAAAAATATTTACTGTGTCCTAATTGATCCAGTATTTCGGTGATATTAGGGATAGGGTAAGCATCGCCTACAGTGATGTCATTTAATTTCCTATAGTCAACGACAATACGCCATTTCTTTTGGCCAGAAGCATCGAGTTTCTTAGGAACGATCCATATTGGAGAAGACCATGGAGAATTAGAAGGCTTTATAATTTTCTGATCTAGCATTTTTTGAATCTGTTTGTTAACTTCCTCTTTATGGCATTCTGGATACCTGTAGCTTTTGACATGAATGGGCTGAGAAGAAGTAGTTTTAATTTCGTGACGTAGAGTGTTAGTATGAGAAAGGATATCGCCATTAAGATAAAATAGGTCGGAATACTCTTGACAAAGGTTTAGGAGTGCTTTTGACTCTTCTGAGTTTAAGTGAGATGACCTGATTTGACTTCTAACTTCTTTATTACGATCTGAAAATTTTGAGAGTGAATTTACATTAACATTGTTAATAAAGTTAGTCTCTATTTCCTGGAATGTATCGTAGGGATGAAGTTCGACGCAAAAGGTTTGAATTTTGACTTCTGTATTTGTCGTATTTAATATAGAAACGTTTACATGATTATTAGGCTTTACTGTAGTCAAGCAACTGGACAAGTATACTCCTTTTTGAATTTGCGATTTTTCAATGTAGCCAGTTTTTATATCTGGATTGATGACATTGCATTCTATCATCATTTCACATCGGGCAGGTATTAAATATTGAGGTTTTGTAAAAAAGATTTTGATTTGGTGTTGACCAATATGTAGAGCGTTTTTACCATATTGTATAATGCAATTATTATTTTTCAAGAAATCGTTACCTATTATGCCATCGAAATTAAATCCAAGGGATTCAGATACAAGGTGGAATTTACTATAAATTGTTAGTAACTTTTCTAATCTAATATCTAGTTGAAAATGGCCAAAACTTTCTGAGTATTGGGCTGTTTCATCTATGCCTTTAAATTGAATTTTTTCGGATATGAGTTCAGGTTGTTTTGATAGCGAAGTCCTTTTGATTAAGGATATGCTTGATCCTGAATCTATTAAAAGTATTAACGGTTTACTTGAGTATTTTGAATGAACATAAATATGTGGTAAATGAACTTTATCATTATATTGAATTTTATAAATTGTTTCGGAGCTAGATTTTGCTATTATATTTTTCGTAGGAGTTTTACGGGTTTTGGTATAAATATTATTTTTCTTAGTATTTTTATGAGTGAGTTTAGAGGATTTAGTAGGTTCAATAGGCTGAGTAGATTCGATGGACGTTTTGGATATCGTGGGTTTGTTAGATACAGTGAAATTAGTAGATACAGTGGAATCAGTGGATACGGCGGAGTCAGTGAGTACATTAGAACTAGTAGATGCTGTGGAATTAGTAGAATCAGTGAATTTAGTAGAAATAGTAGAATCAGTGGATTTAGTAGAAATAGTAGAATCAGTGGATTTAGTAGGATTTTCACGGTCATGGGTTTGGGGCTGGTTACCCTGTTCGTTGGCGCGTGTAATAAATGGTTTATTTTTTTCATAATTGACTGTATGATGAAAATAGGAATTAATATTATTCTTAGCGTCATTTTGTACCTGGGGTCCTGAGCGACGCAAACATGGAACCCTAATTAGTTTAAAAAATTGTCCTCAGGTATGTTATGTGAGTTATTCTGGGGACTATTTTCGTAAAGATTATATACTTTATTATTCTGATTTTGAGGAATTTGGCGCTTGGCATGGTTGTATTGCCGTTTTCGGCATTGGCTTATATCGTGGCCTAAATTTCTGCAATATCTGCAAATTATTTCTTTAGGAGGTGGTGTTTGTGAATAATGAGTTATCTGTTTATCTTGCGCATGGTATGAGTTAGATTTATAAGGAAATGGTTTGGTTTGGTTTAAACTAGAAGAATGAGGAGTTGACGGAAAAGCGGCTTTATGCACAGATTGATAAAAATAGTTCGATCGGTTCGGCCTATGTTCTATGGGTCTCTTTGATGACTGGGCGAGATTGTAAAATTTTTCCTCTTGAATCGCTAGGTTAATAGCTTCCGCGAGGTTACAAGGGTCCCTACACCTAAGAATATTAGAAATATGGCTTGGTAAACCTAACAAAAAGGTGTGCAAGGCGAGATCTTCCGTGTCGGCAAGTCTCCCTTTTATTTCGCCAGGATCCTTAGTAGAATGGGAAATATCAGTTTGTAATCTGGTTAAGAATGTTTCGAGACGCAAACTGTATTCTAAGATGGTTTCATTTGGTTTCATCTTGCAGTTTTGGAGGTCTAAAAGTAGGTGGCTTCGGTGTTTAGTTTCACCAAAATTGGATTTTAAAAATTGTTTTAGCTCAAACCAATCATCAAACACCTTCAATGAGCAGGCTATTTCAGCTTTCCCTTCTAATTGTGAAAGAATATACTGGAAGAGGATGTTTGCATTTGTCGGATTTACTAAGCGAAGGGCGTTTTCAGAGTTTCTTATGAATGATGTTAGTTTGTTTCGATCACCGTCGAAAGGTTTTATGAATCGGGTTAAATCGCTAAAATTCATTCTAAGGGATTCTGCGGGGGAAATTTGGAGTGGAGCGGGTGTTTCTTCCCGTTTTGCCATAATAACTTAATATTTTACGCAATAACAGAAAATAAACCAGTGTAATAAAGTCAATGACTCGAAAAAATTACTCACAGTAGTACAAGAATCGGTGTCATTGATGAGTCGGCGAATTAATCGGAGCAGCGGCGCAGTGTGTTGCAACGCCGGGTGAGTCGATCTGGGTCGCGCGTGCAATCCCGCACGCCTCGTCGCGATGTAGGTGATGTTTCAGGAGTCTGGACCGCGTGGCAGCACCTCTCGGCTGGGCAGTGAACCCTCGGGAACGACAGGGTATGGCACGATGTGGTCTTATTGTCGGAGTAGCTGGGAGTCTGACTATCCGTCTGTCAGAGAGATCAGGAACGGCAGCAGGGCAGGCAGCTTGGCTCGGAGAACTATAGTTTCTGGACGTCGTCAGGAGTAGGCGTCCAACAGGAATAAATCCCGCTTTCTTCTGACACCAAATGTTAGTTTCGGCTTATCGGTGTTTATAAAAAAAAACACTTTATTAACTAAAACTGAACTTTATTATTTATAATTTAACTATAGTTCGACAACAAACTCTATTACTGTGGATCACTATGTTTCGCGACTCGCGAGGACCTGCAAAGGGTCTATAGGCGGCTAGTATTACCAGGGGCTTAGCCTTGTTACTTAGTCCAGACCGGCGGGCATAAACCAGGTCCGTAGCTGGACAGCAATTCGGCTAATCACCAGAACGACTGAATGTTTAGAGGCAGAGCTACGGTTTATAAAGCATATATATTGCTGACAGAACATTTATATCTGTGTCACAGCTCTGCATTATGAATATAGAATTTAGGGATGTAACAGTACGCTCTCATAAGATGTTGACTGTTTACCCTTAGAGCTTTTACGGGAGGTTAGCCAGGGGTATATTTTGTTGTCCATCACGAGATATCACGAACGTACGCTCTCAGAATGTGTTGACTGTTTACTCTTAGAGCTTTCACGAGAGGTTAGCCAGTGGTATATTATGTTGTCCATCACGCGATATCACGAACGTACTTTCTCATAAAGTGTTGACTGTTTACTCTTAGGGCTTTGACGAGAGATATGTTGTCCATCACGTGATATCACTGTGTTGACTGTTTACTCTTAGAGCTTTCACGAGAGGTTAGCCAGTGCTATTTTATGTTGTCCACCAAGCAATATCACTAACGTACGCTTTCATAAGATGTTGACTGTTTACCCTTAGAGCTTTAACGAGAGGTTAGCCAGTGGTATATTATGTTGTCCATCACGCGATATCACGAACGTACTTTCTCATAAAGTGTTGACTGTTTACTCTTAGGGCTTTGACGAGAGATATGTTGTCCATCACGTGATATCACTGTGTTGACTGTTTACTCTTAGAGCTTTCACGAGAGGTTAGCCAGTGCTATTTTATGTTGTCCACCAAGCAATATCACTAACGTACGCTTTCATAAGATGTTGACTGTTTACCCTTAGAGCTTTCACGAGAGGTTAGCCAGTGGTACATTATGTTGTCCGTCTCGCGATGTGACGAACGTCAAGTTTCATGGTGTTGACTGTTTACTGTTGAAAATTTCACGAGAGGTTAGTCGTAGAATTTTTCACACAGCATGTCAAGTATCATTGTTTTTAAGTGAGGAGGAATCTTCTAGTGAAAGTCACTATTCCCTTGATCCAAAGTGCCCTCGTCAGTATAAAGCCGTTGAAGTCTACGCTGCTACCGCTCGTCTTCTCTCCCCTCCGCATCCTTCAATAGCAGTGAGGATCAAGCTGAAAATGGGGGGGGGGGGGTAACTTCTTTGCCAGCAGCCATTGGGGGGCTCCTGGGTAAAGAAGGCACGACCAGAGAGTCCAACAGAGTTGAACTGCATGAGGGCTTGGCAAAAAGTTGGACTGCAATCTTAAAAAATGGTCGTACAAAAGACACCAAAGTGGCATTGGCCGTGGCCTAAAAATTGCAGTTTATTTGTGCCTCCGAAGCTAAATGCGATAAATGTATAGCTGACCAGCAGTTACTCTTAGCCACAGCAATCTCAGCTGTTGGCAAAGTACTAAGTGTTGTGATACCATCTGTGGAAAATAACGAGATTTTATGTCAACTTTATCACGATAACACTGAGACACGTACGAGTCTCATATTTCCAGGATTGTACAAGTATATCAAAGACCTGTTTTGGTATACCTTTTTGGAAACAAACTGCAAGATAAAGTCAAGCCATAAAAAAGTCTGCAGAGGAGCTAAAGAATACAAGAAGAGCAATCTAAACTCCAGGGGCCCACAACGATCCCAGTTGCCGCGTCCGACTGGGCAGAAACTGAAGTTGAGGCAGCAGATATACCGGACAGCGAGAGCAGTCCCAAGCCGGGTGAGGAAACAGCGTCTACGTCGTCAGGCTCAACGTCCAGGTACATACTGGCAGTTTGCAGTATTTCTCCAATAGCTAGTCCATTTTCGTTTAATCCTACCTTATGTAGGTGGTTTGTAGGACACATTATCTCCAAACCTACTGTATGTAGGTGGCTTGTAAGATACAAAATACTATTTTTTGAATATCCACTAATGGACTATGTTCCAAAAAACCATTCATTCACTCCTAGAGAGACTGAAATGATAACAGTAAAAATTTATACGTTATTAAAACTAGAAGCTATAAAAGTTTGTTTGTCAACTAATGGTCTTTATCCAGCATATTTTTTGCACCCAAAGTCTGATGAAACTTGGGGATTTATACCTAATCTCAAGAAGTTTAATAAGTTTATTAACACAACTAGCAGACGCCCGCGACTTCGTCCGCGAGAAAATCGATGTATATTTTCGACCCCGTCGCCCCTTCTATTTATATTTTCGTATGTTTTATATATAAAAATTACAACATCACAACCCCCGGCCGAAGGCCGGTGTACAATAAAGTGCGCGTTTTTTGTGCTTGGGTAAAATGCCCAGTCGTAGCCTCGTCGGAGGCCCTATCCAACCCCCGGCCGACGGCCGCGCGTTCCGTTTTTTGTGCATCGGTAAAATGCCCAGCCGTAGCCTCGATCAGAGGCTATATTACAAACCCCCGGCCAAAGGCCGCGCTTTTTTTTGTTTGGGTAAAATACCCAGCCGTAGTCACGGTCGAAGGCTGTATCATAAACTCCCGGCCGAAGGCCGCGCGTTCCGTTTTTTGTGCTTGGGTAAAATGCCCAGCCGTAGTCACGGTCGAAGGCTGTATCATAAACTCCCGGCCGAAGGCCGCGCCTTCCGTTTTTTTTGCTTGGGTAAAATACCCAGCCGTAGTCACGGTCGCAGGCTCTATTACAAACTCTCGTGCGCGGCCGAAGGCCGCACGTTCTGCTTTTTGTGCATCGGTAAAATGCCCAGCCGTAGCCACGATCAGAGGCCATATTACAAACCCCCGGCCGAAGGCCGCGCTTTTTTTTTGCTTGGGTAAAATACCCAGCCATAGTCACGGTCGAAGGCTGTATCATAAACTCCCGGCCGAAGGCCGAGCGTTCCGTTTTTTGTGTTTGGGTAAAATGCCCAGCCGTAGTTACGGTCGAAGGCTGTATCATAAACTCCCGGCCGAAGGCCGCGCGTTCCGTTTTTTTTGCTTGGGTAAAATGCCCTGCCGTAGTCACGGTCAAAGGCACTATCACAAACTCCCGGCCGAATGCCGGTCTATAATAAAGTTTAAAGCGTGTTTTTTGTGCTTGGGTAAATTGACCAGGAAAAGAGGAGGTCTTTTCGTACAAACTTTCAACCACTATTTCACCCCCTTCTGATTTTATTTTCGCTATAAAAAGTATTCTATAACCTGCTCCTTATTATGTTCTCAAACCGTGCTAAGTTTCATTTGAATTCATTCAGTAGTTTCAGTGTGATGCCCGGTCAACAAAAAATAGGGACAGACAGACAGACAAATAATCGAAAAAAAATGTTTTTGAATTCAGTATCGATCGTATATTGCCCTATGATAATTTTTTTTTTAAATTAATCAAAAAGTTCTGTATTTTGATCTGTTACAGTTTTATTATAAGTATAATAAAGTATAGATAAGTAAGTGTTTAATAGCTATTGCGCCAAATTCGTGCTCTTTTTATAGTAATAAATCTTGCATAACATTATTACGATAAAAAAGTAGACAATGTGACTATTTAAACATAAAAAGGATTATTCAGTTTGAACCTGAACTTTTAAGTAGTTCCTGAGATTAGTTTCGCGCGTTCAACCAAATAAACAAACAAATTGGTCAGTTGAGTATAGAATATGTGCCTCAATATCGATATTACACAGTTTTAGTGGAAAATTCGTTTCTCCAAATAACGCCTGCGAATCAATTTGAGCAATCGGTTTTTTTAAGATAACTTTTTTTCTATCTGTCCGATTTTAATGAAACAAAGCCTATATGGTGCCCTAAACTTTGCTTAATCTATTTGTGAAATCCGCGTCAAAATCCGTTCAGCAGAACCAGAGAATAGCGCGAACATACAGACAGAAGGACAGACAGACAGACAAGCAAGAAAATAAAAAAAAATTGTATTCTATTGCTCATTTCTAATCGCCCTAACTTGATTTTAGTTAAATTTGGTCAAAATACAGACAATCGATTTCTACTTTTTTATTATAGTATAGAATATAGATAGATTTTTTGTAGAAAATGATGTGTTCTACAAAGTTGTTGTACATTATTTTATTCTAACATCAATAGTTTTTGCAGCGCACGCTGGTAAAGAAAAACTTGGAGAAGGTTGAAAAGGTTTATTGTAAGTAAGGTTAGGTCCGATGACAAATTGGCAAGCTACAACCGTCTCGTGCGCGTGTTGGTTGAGAGTGAGGTCATTTCACGGTCGAGTGAATGACGCTGCTGTATTTGCAACCCCTTGGCCTTTTGAATAGCAATGACAATGCTTGAGGGACTTAGCAGACTTTTGGGAAGGCGCGAACACACGCCATGCACACCTTGGGTTACATTATTGGAGTTTCAGGAAGGATCCCTAATTTTTTGAAAATAAAAAGCCTTCCTCGATAAATGGGCTATCTATCACTGAAAGTATTTTTCAAATCGGATCAGTAGTTCCTGAGATTAGCGCGTTCAATCAAACAAACAAACAAACAAACTCTTCCGCTTTATAATATTAGTATAGATTCACTTTGAGAACAGCCAGCAATACTTATTACGCCAAGATGTTTTATGCCACTATTGACTAAACATTTTGTGTGAATTTACCTGTCTTACATTTGGACTTAGCGCTGCACTGTATGTCGTCACAAAGATAATAAAACCGGTTATGTTCCAGCTGAGGTCACAGGGAAGGTTGTCCGTTATTATTACTAAGAGATATCCTCTTCCTTGCTGATAGCTATGAAAAGTGCTTACATAATGTGTCAACCACCTTGACATTTTTGAAAGACCAGTGTTTTATAATTTGATACTGATAAAAGTATTTTAAAACCAGTACCACCAAATTTCTGTACCTCAAAAGAGAAGGAAATCTATTAGCATGTCTATTAATAAAGAAAAATCTTAAATGAAATTGTAAAATCATAGATCTTGCTAAATTGTTAGGCCAGCTCGTAGCAGCATGCCCAACCATATAATATGGATGGCTTTATAAAGAAACTTTGTAAAATTACAAAACGAGTGCATTTCAAGTCAATAATGCAAAGTATAACATTACTTAATGGTGGTGTCTTCACATTCAGGCAGACTCTTGTACTATAAAGTAAAATAGAGTTAGAATTTTCTCAGGACAGGCTGAGGACTAGTTTGCAATAATATCAGAAATCATAGACATTGGACTAGTGATAAATTTTTTTTTTCATCTAAATTAATTTTTCATATATGTCGTAAAAATCGTAGAGTCATTAATAAAAATATGGACAGAACCGCTGACCTAACCTTGGTCATCGGCTCTGCCAATTACAATAGGTATGCTATGCTTAACCTCACTAATCGCTTACACAATAAACTACTCTTAATTTTACTATTGTACCCTGGTAGTTGTGGTAGAGGAAGTACATCGAGCAAGTCCCTGGACTTGTGACCAAGGTTGTGGTTTAAAGGCGCCTTTTAATACTAGTAAACACTCACCAACCCTGCCCGACATGCTCTCCATGCCCACAGTAAACAATTTAAGATCAATGATTACTTCACCACGAAACATTATCGAACAAAATCACTAACGCGACAAGCAGCATGACGCCTCAAGCTGCTCAACAAAGAATTGAACCAATTAATAGCCCAAGTCACTAATCACTTTCCTTTTCTTAATAACACTACTTAACTATTTCACTATACTTAACAAATAGAAGACGATTATTCCATCTTAAAAGCGCGACTAGAACTGAATTACTAAATCAGCAGACTAGAGCGGAGGCAGGGAGAATCACTCTAGTCAAGTGTACTGGCCACGCGCCATTTGGGACGCGATGCCATTGGATGAGAGTTACGTGATCATTTGCTATTGGTCGATCGCCGCCACGTTCGTTATGGTGGTAACGTTTTACAATCTTAATTACTTAAAGAGTAAATAATCAAAACCTAATTACATGAAAACTTGATTCTAAATTTATTAAATTAATTAACGTAGATTTTGCTGACCATTACGACAGCAAAATCTCAACACAGAACCTAAAGAGTTTCTTTTCTACTGCTGTCAACTGGCATCATTACTTGAGAGACTAATTATTAATTAAATCAAAACGGAACAGTATTTTGATTGCAAAATGATTAGATTACTGGATAATAAGTCGATTCGAAATAACTACAGAGTAAACATGATAATTATTAGGTCTGAGGCCATAGACCCCTCAGTGAGCCAAGCTTCCACGGCGACATATACATATAAGCTATTAGCAGCATTCAAAGGTCTTAAAAATATTCATAGATATTAAAAATATGTTCTGCTCATCTGAAATACTGAAATATTGCTAAGGATCGATAATATAACAGCCATCGCCTATGTCGATAGGAGGCAGTGGCTTGCACTTCATACGTGCATAGTACTGCATACCCTAAGAGTTGTCTTCTTAGTGCTTATTAAATACAGTTTTTTTCCAGTTTGCTCAATTTTATTAATATTGCATATCCTGATCGACAACCTTATGCACGCCACTGAGGAGGGGTGATACCCAATTTCCTCATCTCAATAAGCTGGCAAGGGCTTTATGGCAATAGTGCGAGAAAAGACATCTTTGGCTGTGTGCATATATTAAGAAACAAGACGTTCAGTTTTCAGAAATGGAATGAACCCTGAAGGCAAAGACAAGGCTTTCCAGAAAATAGTAGACAAGTTGGGACATCTCGAGGCTGCAAAAAATTTTATTGCTAAATGTCCAAATTATGTGTCTTGGTATTCAGATCATAATGCCTTCACTTTTAAATGGCATGAAGTTTTCACTCATAAGTTAAATGCTACAAAAAATAAAAATGAGAATGCCATTGATATTGTAATTGTCCCTTGCTGACCTTCTCAATCTTGATATCCTCTTTTTAATTCTATGATGGAATCTCAACCCGTACGTATCTCTGCCGTGACTTGATATTGTTTCCTTCCAGCAACTATTGTAGGGTATATTATATTATAACCCTTAAAGATAGCAAGCATATTATTAAGGAAGTGTTCATAAAGCGGAAAATACCATCGCCCTCATTGGACAATATGCTGAGTTCACTTTCGACTAGGACTAAATATGAGAGTGGTCTTAAACAGCGGATTATATTGTCAAAACCATGCAAAAGATAAGATTCATTTCTCTTTTAACACAAAAAAAAATAAAAAAATTTGAGGAATCCAAATAGGGACTGATGAGAGAGTGGTAAGATTCTTCAGAGGAATTTATAGATCACCAAAAAAGCCTAAATATAAGAATGTTTGGAGCCCTGATATAGTTTAAAATAATTTAAAGATTATTTTACTTTATTTCCCAACGAAATACTAAGTAAATAATAGCTTACTAAGAAACTAGTAACTCTTCTGGCTCTTGTTACTGCACATCGAGTGCAAACGTTGTCTTTATGCTTAGATAACATAAACATCAACGATGACAATATCATATTATAATATAATTATTTTGTTTATTATGATAATAAATTTATTATTTTAATATTAATATAACGAACTAATATGTACTTAAAGACTGATCATGTTATATAAGTATATGGTTATAAATAGGACTATGTCCTATAAAATGTATTGTTGTACATTTTCAACTGTTGTTGAACATTTTCACTGTTTATTCAACCAACACAACTTTCTTTCTTTGAACATTTACATAGTATAAAAGTGAGGACGAGATCACGGAACACAATTTAAAAGATCGGACTAACTTACCTAGTGACGTCCGATCCCCAATTGTGTGAAGTGATCTCGTCCTCACTGAGTCCCAACCCTACCCATCATAGGCCACACAGTAATGGCTCATTGGATAAAAAATTGTTCTATGGACTATCTCTATAGCTCTTCCCCAGTGAAAGTTGTGTAGTGTTCTTTGAAATAATGACATTGACAGGTGACAAGCAAAGATGGCGGATTGTCAGACCACAGACAACGGTGATTGACAGCTTAAAAATAGTATTAATATTTTTTTAATAGTCTTTGCTTTGAATATTGTGACAGCGCGGTAGCACTGAGTGCATACTACATAGTATAAAAGTGAGGACGAGATCACGGAACACAATTGGGGATCGGACGTCACCAGGTAAGTAAGTCCGATATTTTAAATTATAAATAGGTGTGAAATGACTACCCTCATTTTTAATTTGTTTGTTGGTAAACGGTACTCCTCGAGTATGGCTTTAGTATAGTACTAGCGGATGCCTGCGACTTCGTCCGCGTAAAAATCGATGTCAACTTTCAACCCCTATTACAAAACATTCTATTCAATAGCGGACCCGGTGAAGTTTCGCTTTCACTTATGTGCATTTCTTCCCTACCCCTAACTTACCCTACCAACCTAAACCTATACAATCCTACCGTACCCTACTCTGCCCCTAACCCTACCCTACCCCTACCTTACCTCTATCCTACCCCTACCCCTACCCTACCCGTACCCTATCCCTACCTTACCCCTATCCTTCCCCTATCCTTACCCTACCCTACCCTACATCTTCCCTACCTTACCAATACCCTACCCATATCCTATCCCTACCCTACCCCTACCCTCAGCAAAACCGATCCAGCCCTTTGAGCGTGGTGCGATGACCAAGGAAAATCCAATATTATAAATGTCAATATTATAAATAGGTAAAGTTCGTATGGTTGTAGGGTGTACTCTCTGGACCGATTTTGATTTTACTCCGTGTTCCTACGGGAACAGGAACTATGTGGGTGAAACCGCGGGGCGTCTTTAAGCGGCATTTTTTCGTCTCTTAGAAATTTTTTATTATCTCTGAAACTATATGACTAATTAACATACTGTAAAAAAAAAATTCAACCGACTTCCAACTCAAAAACTAACCTAAACTAAAAAGCAAAAAATAACATCTTACCTATGTGTTACCTTCTGATCAGTTTGAAGGCGGTGCCAATCCAGTGACATGTTTTAATTAAAGCCGTTTCTGAATGAACCACAGACATTGTGTAATTTAAACGGCTTGAATTAAAACATCACTGGCTTGGCACCGCCTTCAAACTGATCAGAAGGTAGCACATAGGTAAGATGTTATTTTTTGCTTTTTAGTTTAGGTTAATTTTTCTGCATGAGCACGCACCATCACACATGTTTATCTGCAACTTAATAAAATTAATTACGCCATCACCGCCTTAAATAGCCTGTTGAGCATTACGAGACATCGCTAAGATAGCGGTTTTCGCATAACGGAACGTAACTATCAACCAGGCATAAGTTACAATTTCAGTATGTCTACTAACATCATAAAATAAGAACATCCTTTTGTTTGGTTTTAGAGATGTCCGTACCACATAGTTCCAGTTAAGGCAAAAGCTGTGTAGGAACTCAACTTTTTTAAACCAGATGACAGTTTTATACTTTAAGAGTTCCTTATTCAAATTCAATATACTTTTGTTGCAAACGTATGTGGTAGACTGTTGAAAGTTACTTTATTTGTATTGCTGACGTTTCCAAGTTCACCGAGAGTTCACACAGCTTATTATGCTAAAATAAATTGTACACTGGTATAATCTGTATTTGTGCAATCGCTATTTTATAGCTTTATTAGTAAGTCACTCTCAAACATTGTAAGAACCTTTTGTTTTTACTAATTTCCGTATTACAGATGACACTCGTAAGAAAGTCTGTAAGCATCGTAGGATCGACCACTAATGGAACCCCCTGCTCCACAAGTGACACTAATGCAGTCAGATTTATCAATACACTGGACGGCACTTCTAATACTATTACTTTGGAAGCAATGATGACAGAGAACTCAACAGTTCCTCTCTCTCTTTCTTTTTTCTTTTTACATAGCGGTGCAAAATCTTACATTTTGACTATCTTTCTGTAATTTTTTTGTGCAGAAGACAACATATAAAGCAAATCTGATGATATTTCGAACATTCGTTTGGTTGAACCTGTCACAAATAATTCTAACTTTGCCGCAATGCTCTTACTTTGTTATAATATTTAATTGTAACAAATAGTTTTGTAAAATTGAAACTTACGCTGACCCGCTCATTCGTTGTTAGCCTCAATGTTGTTTGACTTCAAACCAATGGCTATTGTTTCTCATTCTAATATATATATATATAGCACTGTTCTCCCTGCCATTCACAGTCCACTGCTAACATCTGCTAAACTTAATCATGCACCTATACATAGTTAAATTGCGTCAAAACTTAAACTTAACTGCGCTAGGTCTTGATGAAAGTATTTCCACCAACCTACATTGCAAAATGACTAATCAATAATTATAGCTTGTTGTAATCCGACCAAATGATGATCCTGTGCAATTTCACTTCACAACGCATTGCGAGCACCATCATAAAAACTCTTTGAAAATAAGAAAACTAAATTTCATCAAGTTGTACAAACTTGCAGGTTAAACAATGGCATCTGCTTGATCAATTAAGAAGTCTATCAAATACACCATAACACACACATAAGGGTGAAACGACAACAAATTTCAATTCAACGTTCAACAACAAATCTTTAATCGAATGATACTAAATAACTCAAATGTAAAACAACTACAACTTTTAGCGACTCCCTCAATGTCGCTCACATAACACGCCGCCTGACTTCGGATGTTCCTTGGCTATTTATAACTTCAAACTAACACAGTGATTTAGTATTAATACCCTAATACAATGACAAATAATTATTATTTGAGTGTCACCTGCACGATGACAGAACAATTCTGCACCACCTCACCATCGAACAGCAACTCTTAGTGACATCTCCATGTCCACATTCGTTCAGAATGGTCTCTTACTATGAGATCCTTTACACCATTTTGCGTTCACAACACTTAACCACCTTAACCACAAGTTGAAAGTCCCCTTCTATCACAGCATAGCCCATGTCATGCTCGGGACCAACACCCACGACGCAGTGGATTGACCCCTTTGACCACGACACAACTACACAACCTCACAACACTCCCCATACCAACATTTTATTTAATCACTAGCTTTGCTCAACCTAAATCCCAATTAAATCTCTCGATTATTCTTATCTTTCACTAGTAAAACTTACAGAACCTTTTGTCATCAAATCTCCTTCTTATCTCAAAGATCGATGTACGAGTAGGTTATATACATTATTTATTTATTTATAATATTATTATTATTTGAAATATTTAATTTAATATTTTCCACACCATCGTCACACTTACATACATACTTACATACCAACACTACATATCCATTTACACGCCGCACCCACAATATTTTGTTATCACACTTCACACGATAGATTCAATTCACGCACAAACCCGTGCGCAAATTTCAGTATGCCAATGTTTATCGACGCGGGCGACTTATGCGCTTGACACAGAACACCAAGCTGTATCAACAGACGAAGACGAAAGCATTGTTGTTGTTATGTTGGTTGTAATTAAATAGTTATTAGACTTTCCACCGCGTTTTATTTCATATTACGCCAACTCCTGCACTATTCGCAATGTAATTAGCTTAGTCTTGCCAATATTATATATGTGAAGGTCTCAGTGGCATGGGTATGCCCTACTTTAATGACTATATGAAGTGCACGCTACTGGAAAGTTTGGCTATCCATTGGATATTTTAGATGTACTTAACATCACACAATGTAACTTTGGTAATACTTCCCAAGAGTATTTATTATTTATTATGCTCACGTTTGATAAACATTAAAATTATGTAAAACATCGTAAAAGTTACATTTGACCATTTAACGTTTATCACTTCTATCCCTTTTCAAATTATACAAACCATCAACCATGGTTTTAGTTTTAGATCACGTTTGTAATGTATTAGCTGAAATGTTATGAGGGTAAACATAAAACATTAATAAATCAGTCCGAGATTGACCGCCGTTAAATGGCACAACCGACTCCTTATTTTATTAATTTTACTACTTTTCAGTATCTCTAGCGATTTACCTAATCACTAATTTGTTCACTCAATTAATTACTTCCACTTAATTGTGTACTGTAGCACCGTATTGCTATCGCTGTAATACTGGACTCTTAACACCACCATTAAATAACGTCGAAGCTCACGAATACCGCCTTCCTCATTATAAAACGTTGAGACAAGGCTATCGCTTATTCAAACGCTAATTCACACTACAACTACTATGGCCATACCCGATGTTTATCATAAAGTTTGTACAATGTGATACCTGCAACTAATATCGATACCCATTAAACTTTAATTTTGAGGGTAATACTTGATGTGACGATAAATAAATTTAAATTCCTGTATACGTCATTTAGTAAATACGTAATGTATGTAAGACCGTCACTCCAACTGGCAAACAACACAACAACTTTTGTCTTACCGTACTGGCCGTACCAGCTCAGGTATAGTGAACTTGACAGTCTAGCAGGCAAATCGGCAAGGCGTACTCCACAAAACGGAATATGTCTATTCCAGCTAATCGCTGCGGATACTGTCCCGGCTTACGGATCGCTCGACTCAACGAAGGTAACTAATTTAGCTATTTGGCTTATCACTTGCCCACTTAACGAAATTGCCACGCTACGACATGTCTATCACTTGTACACTCATAAAATGCCATGTCATTTGATTATCTATCATCACACAATGTCTTGATAAACAACATTAAATTTATTCAACAGTATTAAAAGAATAATTATTACTTCGACCATCTGTCCTTTTCAAAAATAAAACTGACTAACCGCATTGCTGTATTCATTTTACTTTTTTTTTACTTATCTTTCTTTTTTTTTTTTCTTTTTAGTCGCTGTAACCTAGACCATAGTCTACACAGCGACTTAGTTTAAGCTCAATCGCTGCAAACCAGACCGGCAGGCAAGAACCGGGTCCGTAGTCTGGGCAAGCGATTTTGCCAATTACCAAGTAACAGAACACAACAATTTACGGATAATAATTATAACTACTTACAGTTGTGTTTTTTTTTTTTTTTTTTTTTTTCTTCACCTCGTCGCCACTTGTAAGGTCCCTTGTCCTTACTGTAATAGCAGTAAGTCACCGTCTCACCACTACACTATAATGGCCAGCTGCACACGTCCGCCTCCTCTCGATGCCAGCCATAGACTGGCCGCTCTCGCCCACTATCGGTGTATATATACACGAACACTACAATGAGCATTGAAATCTCCCAAAAAAACCATGTTAGCACCTGGATACCGTTGTTGAACAATATCGGCCGTACCGCTGAGGTATTCGAAAAGCTTAGTCGTCTCACTATCACCATCATGAGAGCGATAGACACAAGCATATAGCGTTTGCTGGGTACCAGTGTCTAGTAAACACCATAAGACTGAGTATTTGGGTATCTCAAGATTACGTAGGCGCCGGCAGCAGACATCATTACGTACATACATGCAAACTCCGGCATGAGGTTTGAAATTACACTCTAGGGAGTAGCCAGGATAATGCAAGTATGAACAGAACGTAACAAGTAACAACCTGGTCGGCGATAAAGCCTAGTGACTTTTCAATATCCTTGTTTGTAGACGTGATGCAATCGTTTTGTCTTTTAATCTCGGTGACGTGTTTTTCAAGTGACTCGATACGCGTGTTTTGTCTATCCATAAAGCTACTGAGCATATCCTTAATTTCGCTTAGGAACAAGGTAAAAACATCGCCTGGCTCTTAATCGTTTAGTCGCTTCGCTCGTTTAGTATGAGTCTGAGTTGTATCTTGCGCCGGCGTTCAGAAAGAGATATTAGAGTCCGATGCAAAATGAACCTTATGTTGTAGCGCAGGTGGATCCATTTCGTACGACCGAGTCGTTGATAAATAGTTAGCAAGTGGGTAGTTTCAATAAATGGCGCGTTTGCGTAGCCGTGATCGACGCTTGGCCTCAGCGCGGAGTATGAGGTTTAGAACTGTAACTCGTCACTTACTTGCGCGCTTGTTACGCTGCGTGGTTTATTGGCGTACTTAACTTAACTTTGTTTTATGATTAATTTACGTATTTACTATTAACTTAGTTATTAAAACTTTTGTGAATTGTTACCGACGTGATGTGATACGTCCACACTAGACGGAGCTCCGGGGGAAAAAAATGTTTCCACTTTATAATATTATTAGTGTAGATAAATTTACTTACAGTGGTATTACAGGTGAAGGCGGCTGGGGCATCGAATATCCTGGATTGGTCGCTGGTGGATATGCTGGCTGTGCTGAAACTGAAATAAATATTTGCTTAATATTTACAACAATATTTATTTATAGAGCAATATTTTTTCCTAAGCGATAAGGCCACCTTTTGTATATAAATTATTTTATTTTTATCTGTTTGTCTATGTATTATATTCTTTATTGTGCTGTTCAAATAAATGTAAATAAATAAATAAACAAAATTAAGCAAATAACTCATAAAATAATACTTCAAATAAACATGCCATAAATGAACTTTTAAATGAACTGATACTTTTAGTCTTGTATGTGTAAACTACTCCACCCATGATCATGAAATATGTAATGAAAAGGATTGCTTTCCTAAATTGAAAAATACTGTTCCCATGGGTTAGATAAAATAACTTGTCGATATTTTTAAATTGATTGACAAAATCTCTGAATAGTATATTAAAATTAAAATTCACATAAATTAAAATTACCTGTAAATACTGGTGCCCTTTGTCGAACAGAAGTACTTGGTGCTGTTGTCGGGGGTGGGGGTGGAGGAGGCTGTTGAATGGGCATCATTGGCGCAGGACGAGGGGCCATCGGCGCTATCGTCATATGCGGTCGAGGGTACACTGGGCCAGGTGCAAGTGGAGCAATGCTTACAGCCACAGGATTGGTTACAGGCAAAGGCGGCGGTGGCGGTGGTGGCGGTGGACCCGCTAAACTCTCTTGTATATACAATGCAATCTGTGGAACAGTTTCAGCACCGGAGGCTGCAGACATGTTTGCGTGACGTTGCAGCAACACTTGTGGCAACTGCCCTGTAGCTTTAAACAGACACTGCTCGTCTTTACTTGCATGCAAATATGTACAGAGCTCCCGGGTACATCCAGAAGAATTTTGGAAGTCGTGACAGAACTTCAAAGTCTTTTTCATAACCTCGAACACAAGTTCATGACGATACTTGCACTGTGCACCCTTGTTGCACTGCCCCCATATGAAATCCCGGCAAAAGTCTTTCTGTTTCTCTGCATTATCAGTGTTCGTCACATCTCCTTCATTTCTTGCAGCTGGCTGGCCTTGTATTGGTGGCTGACCGCCATTTGTACCAGTTTTATTGCTCATGGACTGTGGAATGAATGAAATTGAACACTTAGTAGGTAACAACACAAATATGTCTAGGAGACAAGAACAAAGTATAATATGAATTTCTTAATAAAATTGTGGTCAATAGTAATCTTAAAGTCAATAGAGGCCACTGAAAAATATGTTATAAATTCTGAATGCATTTACTGTATTTAAAATTTTCTACCTCAGATTTCAATCTGGCAAAGCATACAACACACTATTTTACTCTATGTAAATCAAATCGAAATGAATTTATTTGAAGTAGGCTTAGTTCACAAGCACTTTTGAAACTTCAAGGTTGACTATTTGTAAAGACTCTACCACCGGTTCATAAGGCAGGTTCTGCTGAGAAGAGCCAGCCAGCAGAAAACTGAAATAGTTGTTCTTTTAAAAAAATCAATATAGTTGGTTCTTAGAATAGGCCTGTGCCTGTAAAAATCTAATATTATCTGTTTTGTAGTTTTATTGAACCCTGAACTACATTACAGATAATCCTAATATATCTGGACATATCTGAACTCTTTATATAAATATATAACCAGATAAGATACTATGTTTCAAAGTTAGAAACCATTTGCTGACTACTACAAATGTCTCACTACTGGGTGAGGCCTCCTTCCGTATATGAGAGGGGATATGGAGCTTAGACCCACCACACTGCTCCAAAGTGGGTTGGTGGGATATTACATAAGTGCCAAAGGGGAATGTCCATTCCCGGCCCAGACCTTTCGTCCCCGCCCCCCACTTTCCATAAAACTAAAAAATACTTGATAATTTTTGTTTAATCTATACTTATAATAAATCTGTAGAGAGGTCAATTCTGTACATGAAATATATTTCCAAAATAACTATCAGGGGGTGATAAGTAATCGATACTGATGCCAAAAATGCAATCAGTAAAATTTTTGTCTGTCTGTCTGTCTGTCTGTCTGTCTGTCTGTCTGTCTGTCTGTCTGTCTGTATGTTCTTTATAGAAACAAAAACTACTCGACGGATTTTAACGAAACTTGGTACAATTATTCTTTATACTCCTGGGCAGGTTATAGTATACTTTTCATCACGCTATTATTAATAGGAGCAGAGCAGTGAAAGGAAATGTTGGGAAAACGGGAAAAGTTACTCGATTTTTTAAGCTTCCGTCGCGTGCTATGTTCGTTATAGAAACAAAAACTATTCGACAGATTTTAACAAAACTTGGTACAATTATTCTTCATACTCCTGGGCAGGTTATAGTATACTTTTCATCATGCTACAATCAATAGGAGCAGAGCAGTGAAAGGAAATGTTGAGAAAACGGAAGAAGATACTCCATTTTTAAGCTTTCGTCGCCGTAGTGTGGTGGTAGGTTAGGGGTAGGATAGGGGTAGGGTTGGGTAGGGGTAAGGGTAGTAATAGGGTTTCACGCGGACGAAGTCGCGGGCGTCCGCTAGTAATGAATAAATTACTTTATCCATAGCGGTTTTCTATAACTTTCCCCAAAAAATAAGTATCACAACGATATTTGACAATATTATAGTTGTTGTATGACATTTTTGAAGACACGAACATGAACAGTGTTGCCAGCTAAGTGATTTATTTGGTTTAATCAATATTTTAACCGAATAATAATAATCGATCTTTTTTTACAACAAAATCACCAGGAAAAGCAAAAGTTGTAATAGATTATAATGTTTTTGATTATAATATCTGCCTCACTCTTTAAAAACCATTGCATAGTCGACATTATAAAACGTTTCTTGATATCAAAGTACCTATTATATTTTTCGCAATAACCAACCACTAAGAACTCAACTGATTTTTTTAGTTTAATCGATATTTAAATGGATAATAATAATAATCGAGCATAACATTAGGAACCTAGGATCACTGCGTAGAAACATTACCAACTGCGCCATTTAAATACTATCTATACTAATATTATAAAGCTGGAGAGTTTGTTTGTTTGTTTTTGATTGAACGCGCTAATCTCAGGCACTACTGGTCCGATTTGAAAAATTCTTTCTGTGTTAGATAACCCATTTATCGAGGAAGGCTATAAGCTATATATTATCTCCGCATTCCTACGGGAACGGGAACCACGCGGGTAAACCGCGCGGCGTCAGCTAGTATAATATATAATATAAGTAGTAGCGCAAGCCCGTAACTTCGGCGCGTGCAATGCGGTTTTTCACGATCGGCCAACGCGCAAGCTACAGCTATACTAAGCTGATATAAATAAGTGGTCAAAGTGGTCTTAATAGTTGATATTCTATCCCTTTCTTCCGATAACTTTTACTTTCATCCGATCTAACTAAATCAAATTCTATATATTTCTATGTATGTCTAAATAGTATCTAAATAGTATAGATAATATATTATGTTTACATAATACATTGACATAAAATTGCAGGCGTCCGCAATTTTGTCCGGGTGAAAACGCAATATCATGACAAACTACTTGTATAAACCTTCTTCTTGAATCACTTTATTTATTATTGAAAACCAATAAAAAACCATTGCGTCGTGTAAAAGATGGTGAAAACAATGACGTGTTATTCTAGTAATAAAATTATTCAATTAGAAATCGATACGAAGTTATTCGATTTTTCGTGTTTCGTATGGCAACATCGATTTGACTTTTGGACAGATATGTTGATGTCAATAATTGTCAATGTCATTCTCATTTTATTAATTAGATAATGTCATTGAATTAATTTACTGATTTTGTATGTTTTCTGTTTACCTTCAGTATTTTTTGAACCGAATTATAATTTTTCAAACCACAGCTATAATATAAATAAAACTTGCACGAAGTTAAATTCGAAATTCGAATAATGTTGACCCTGAACCGGAAAAATTGCAAGTTTATTTCAGCTCTCAGATGTAAATACAAGAGGACATTTACGCTGCATTAATCAATGTTAATATCAATATTAAAATTATTATAGTTGGCATCAATAGGGATGATGACAGTTTTTTAAATTGTATATAAATTAAGAGTACGCTAATAGTAAAGCAATTTTGTAAAAGTAACAGGGTATCTGCGATCATTACTTTCGGAGCTACAGGGATTTAAAGGGTCAGATTTGCGGCGCTGCCGCGGATCCCTGAAAAACGCTCCATACAAAATGGTACGCACTTATGACGTCGTAGGCAATTAATGATCGTTAGATTTGTATGGGCGTTTAAACAAAATTACTTATATCTTTGTTATTTCTGCGTTTATGTTTATAGTTCATATATTAAAAAATGTCACATTTAATGTAAGGAAGCTAAAACTGTATGAATTTTCATCTAATTACGATAAAATATTTTTAGTAGATTTTGAAATTTTATAATCTTATTTATTTTGCAAATATCCAGTCAATCTTTGCTTTTTATGTATAAATTAGTTAACATTGACCTTATTTACCCGAATGTATCATAAAAATCAATATATTAAAACCTAGTCATCATCCCCATTGTCAATAAAATGTCACGAAAATACGAATACATTCTGTTTGAAACATGCTCGTAAACAAGTACACAGCAGGTGCAGGCAGCATAAATAATGTTTGATCCATTTTTAATGTGAAAAACGATTATTATTCATAAGAAATAATATGTATAAGTTTAATAATTTTTGTCATGTTATTGTGTCAAGTCACAACAGAGTGTAGTTTCCCATATAAGTGTTGAAGTGTCGCTCAGTGTATTTTTATGACTAACCAATATTGCTGTATTAAAAAGTACATTTACTGTGTAATTACTGGCATAGAAGGCATAACATCTAGTCAGATGTAGGACAGCACATAGGTTTTCTTGCATTGTTGATGGTTTGTTCAAGCAATATTTAGTGCATAGAAGTATTATAGTATATTTATCCTACTTTCCTGATTAATATTAAATGTGAACTGTGAGTTTGTATGTCAGTTTGCTACATTTTCACACCCTAAACCAATTTTAAAACAGTAATAAATTGTGCATACTAGAGAATTATCTTAATTCTCAGCGTGTGTGAAGTCTGCCAATCCGCATTGGGCCAGTGTGGTGGACTATTGGCCTAACCCCTATCATTCTGAGAGGAGACTCGAGCTCAGTAGTGAGCCGAATATAGGTTGATGATGACGACGAATAAATTGTGGAATAACATAACATTATTAAATCCACTAAGTAAACCAATTTTAAAACTCTGATTAAATTATTTGCTGGATTTTCATATTTTATTACTATTTCAGTTATCCAGCGTCATCCCAAGTTTGTCAAAATTGCTGGAAAACGACTGATAAAGCAGCATCTTGCTCAACTGAAGAACTGAAAATAATTATGTAATAGCGACAAACACTCCAAATCAATGTTGTTTTCCTCGCTGTAATAATTCCAACAGGCTAACTGTTATGAACTATATAGGTAGGTACATCTATTTTGTCAATTTAATTATTATGTGCCTCATTAGTATTGTTTTCTCTTACAATCAATATACAATACAATCTTGAACCATTTTACAAATTGAAGATTTTGCTTCATTATTAAAAATAATATGAGTATGTATAATAATCATTTAGATTAAGAAAATATTTAACACACACCATACAGTTTATCTATGTCTTGGCTTAACAGAAACATTTAAATTAAATTATAAAACACAAACAACAGTCGGGACAATTCATTTATTTACAGTGCTTGTAAACTAAGCCTTGGTTTTGCAAACAAGCACTTTTGAAATAATAAGGTTGACTATTTGTCCATCTCCAGACAGACAGACAGACCTCATCACCAGATAGGCAGACAAGTTCTGCTGAGGAGAGTCAGCAAGAAACTCAACAGTCACTCTTTTTTAGAAAAGTAATACAATATTATAATTTACAATTGTTAACATCATTACAATAATTTCTTCTAGTAGAAGCTGATCCAATGGCCTCCAAGTAGTGGCGTGCACTTCATACATGCATTAAAGTACTGCATATCCTAAGAGTTGTCTTCATTAGTAAATACAGATTTTTCCACTTTGCTTAATTTTATTACTAGTGCATACCCTGATCGACAACCATATGCACGCCACTGCCTGGTTGGTTGGTTGTTTCATTTATTGATTTATTTGTTAAGCTTGTTGGTTACATAAAACAATAAATCTATTCATGTACAGCTTTAATGTTACTTCATCTCCGGTGTACTTTTTGAGCAGTGAGAGTGATAAAATAAAATATTTTTTTTTATGTCTAGCAAACTTTTATTAAAAAAATTATTTAACCAAATCCTTATTTATACATCATATTATCATCTCCGTATACTTTTATGGGGGGGCGTAACTGGGTTTCTTGGGCCAACGTTGTATGGGCTGGTGGACATTCCCCTTTCATTTCAACAACAATCTTGCTAGCGAATTTTGCATCACTGTGAGATGTGGGGCTCTGAGCCCCTTGTAGGTTTTTCAGGATTTTAATAAAATACGACTTGGTTTGTGGAAGGTACGATGTATTCTCTGTTTAAGTAAAATGGTCGTCACATCAATGGAATGTGCTGTGTTGCACTTTTAAACAATAGAAGGCGGCTGGTGGCACACCGCGCGTTATTATAAATATATGATAAAACTTGGACTACACCGAGCCTCACTACACCTTCACCGTTTTTTTTTTTTTACCTAAAATATAAAACCTTACAATTTATGTATGAAAACTGTTCTGTTCTTGTGCACTAACTTAATTTTATTATCTATTTTAATTTTTACGTTTGGTGACAAATCTACTATAACTGTATATGGACCTTTATATAAATTTTCCAATTTTTTCGTATCTTCCGTTCTCAACAAAACTAAATCATCCTTTTTATATTTTACTGGATTTATTTTAGTATCATACTTAATTTTTCTCAATTCTTTGCTATTTATTAAATTATTTCTTGCATCATTTTGAGCTTTCTGTAATCTATATTTTAGTTCGTGTGGATAACTATCAAAATTATATAAAGGTTCAACTTTTGATGTAAGATTATTAGGTAATACACATACATGACCAAAAACTAATTCGTGTGGAGTATATTTAGTTTCACTGTGGACTGTTGTATTATAAGAAAATTTCCAAAATGGAATCCAAGAGCTCCATGAGTTTGGGAACCCATTAGTTTGTATTCTTAGAAAATTACCTAAACATTTATGTGTATTCTCTAATGCACCAATAGATTCATGATGGTAAGTTGTAGACAATAATTTTTGTATACCTAAAATAGTACAAGTTTCTTTCATGATATTAGAAATAAATTCACTGCCACAGTCACTAGCGACAACTGCAGGCACACCGTAAGTTAATATAAATTTTTCAACAAATACTTTAGCAATCTCATTTGCTGATTTTGTCAATAATGGATATGCTTCCAAATATTTAGTTAGTTCACATTGTATAGTTAAAATATATTTATAACCTAAATCATCCTTATCTATAGGTCCTACAATATCTAAGAATATCTTATTTAACGCTGAACCCGCTGTTGTTGTTACTGTAAGAAGTTCTTTAACATGTTTATGATGTTTACATTTTTGACATTTCTCACATTTCTTGATAAATTCTATAACATCGGCCTCCATGCGTGGCCAATAATAATATTTT
This sequence comes from Bicyclus anynana, assembly GCF_947172395.1. NCBI lineage: Eukaryota > Metazoa > Arthropoda > Insecta > Lepidoptera > Nymphalidae > Bicyclus > Bicyclus anynana. The sequence goes on from NW_026441285.1 coordinate 51,646, forward strand.
TTTAATATTATTCAGTGTTCTTCTAATTCCCGCATGACTACTAGTTGGTAATAAATGGAAATCATTAAGTATTAACTTCTTTGTATCATTTTCAGTTATTCTTTGAACATTATTTATTACGCAAAATCGTAACTTATTTTTATTTTCACTCTTATCATTATTTATTTTATTCAACATTGATTTTATGATTTTTATATTAAAATCGTTTTTTATAATTATGAGCTCATTTATTTTCATTTCCTTACATAATTGTTCTAACTCTTTCAACAAGACGTCTCGCGCCCTCGCTGATAAAGAATTTAGTTTTAAACATGTATAAATCGTCAACCTTTCTTTAACATATACGAAGTTTATAAAGCTTCTTATCTTTTAAAATATTAAATAGGTTTCTTTCATCGATGAATGTCAATTCCGTGTCATTAACTGTCTTTTTCAGTATTTCAACAACATTTGGGTGATCAGTCCTAATGTTATCTACTTGAGAAATATCCGTGTTATTGTCTGAATTCTCACACTCTCTCGCTCTCTTAAGCTGTCCACGCGTCATTACATTAACATACTTCTCATTTTCACTCTTATCACTCATACCCTTCAACTCACTCGATTCCACAATCATTCGAGATAATGCATCGGCCGCTACATTACTCTTTCCTTTCACATATTCAATTACAAATTCGTATTCTTCCAGACAAAGTCTAAATTTCGTTAAACGACTGGTAGGATTTTTCATACCAAATAAGTATACTAACGGTTTATGGTCTGTTCTAATTCTAAACTTTCGTCCATACAAATAAGGTCTAAAGTATTCTACGGACCATACTATAGCTAGTAGCTCTTTTTCAATGGTTGGGTAGTTAAGTTCGGCTTTATTTAAATTTCTGCTTGCATAAGCAATCGGTTTACTATCTTTATTATATAATACACTACCTATAGCAAAACCAGAACTATCTGTTTCTAATATAAATTCATTATCATTCGAAAAATCTGGGTAGCTTAGTACTGGTGGGCTGATAAGAATATTTTTTAATTTATTAAATGCATCATCGCATTCAGATGTCCACATAAAAGTTATGTTTTTCCTACAAAGTTTATTTAAAGGTAAAACAATGCTAGCAAAATTTTTGACAAATTTTCGGTAGTAGTTTGCAAATGCTACAAATCGTTTTACATCATCAGTTGTTTTAGGAACTGGGTAATTTTTTACTACTTTTACTTTCTCTGGATTAGGTAAAATTCCACTATCTGAGATAATATGACCTAAATACAATAGTTCTTTTTTTAAAAATTCACATTTTAATGGATTTAACTTAAGGTTAACTTTTCTAAGTCTCTCAAATATTTTGATTAAATTTTTATTATGATCGTCTAAATTTCTACCTAAAACTATTAAGTCATCTAAGTATATTAAACATTTGTCATAATTTAAACCAGTCATAGCAACTGTTATTGCTCTTGAAAATGCACTTGGGCTTATCTTAAGACCCATTGGAAGTCTTTTCATTTGGTATTGAGCTTGGTGAGTTGAAAAAGCGGTATACTTCCTTTTTTCTGGTTCTAATTCAATTTGATAATATCCCTGTGATAAATCGAGATGTGAAAAATATACAAAACCTGACAATGAATCTAAAATATCAGTTATATTAGGAAGTGGAAATTTGTCATCTTTAATACTTTCATTCAACTTTCGGTAATCTATAACTACTCTCCATTTCTTTTCACCTGTTTTATCTGCTTTCTTTGGAACTATTAATAATGGACTTGACCAATCACTACAAGTTTCTTCAATAATGTCATTTTTAAGTAATTCTTCAACTTGCTTTGTTATTTCTTTCTTTTGTGCAAAAGGTAACCTATAAGGTTTACTATATACTGCAGAAACATTATCTTTTAATTTAATATCTTGTTTATAGATATTAGTTACGCTTAACTTATCATTTGGCAAATGAAAAATATCACTGTATTTAGCACAAATATTTTCAATCGATACTTGTTCGTCTACGTTTAAATAGCTTTGTAATTTTAACAAAGAAAATAATTCACGCACTCGATTGGCACTTACTGAACTAGACTTAAAATCGCTTACATAATAATCGTCTGCATCGTGTATAATAGGATTAATATTTCTTAAAACTACTTTATCGTCAGTTGTATTCAATATCTTAATGGCTAAACATCCATTTTTCGGCGCTGAAATTGAATTGGCTATAAAAACACCATTTGTCAATTCAGAACTAACAATTACACACTCCTTATTTTTATTAGTTGGAATATTGTGATGTATGCGCCGACACAGTTTGCATGTGTGAGTGTCGGCCAGCGCGACCGCAGGTTTTGAATAAACAGTTATGCACGAAGCCGTGTTTCATTCGTACACATCTCAGTGGCGACGAGTATTTTATAATCAACCCACATTAAGCGCAAAAAAATGGCAGGAGTTATTGGAAATCTCACAATGTTTGAACCAAATGCTCAAAACTGGGAGTTGTTTGGGAGCAAATTGAAACAGTTTTTAGCACTTAATAAAATAGAAACGAGTGAAGAAAAAAGGGCCGTGTTAATAACCCACCTATCGGATGACGCGTATAGATTGCTGATCAACTTGGTGCATCCGGGTAACGTAGAAGAAACCGAATACGATGTGTTAATTAAAACTTTTAATAAGCATTTCTTGCCGCGACGATCTACGTTTGCCGATAAAGATAGGTTTTATAGTGCCGCGCAAATGGCGGGAGAAGCACTAGAAGACTTTGCAGCCCGATTGAGGGGACTATCAGTGTACTGCAACTTCGGGGAGGCGTTGGATGTGCTGCTTCGTGACCGTTTTGTACTCGGGTTGGCGTTGGGACCGGAACGGGATCGCCTTTTCGAAAAAGACGCGAGTAATTTGACGTTTGCGAATGCATTGGAGTTGGCACAAAAGGTGTCGTGTGCACGCAAGTCCAAGGCGGCGACTGCAACGGGGACGAGCCAAGAAGGAGCAGAAGTTGGTATAAAAGAGGAGCCTTTGTACCACGGGAACATCAGCAAGTGGCGTAACCGCGCTCCACGAACCAGACGAGACGTAGCTGTCACCGAGCCGGAGGATGACGCGCGTCCTAAATGCAAATCGTGTGGGCTACGTAATCACCTTTCAGAAAAGTGTTTTTTTTCGTTTTCACAAGTGTAAACGGTGTTTGGAAATAGGCCACATTTCTAAGGCCTGTGCTGTTAAAAAAGGTCAAAAGGTTAATAATATGCATATAAATAATAATAATCAATGCCGGAAGAAAATGTATCGGACGGCTGTAACGGGTCGTGCGAAGAATGTCAGGTATTCAGTTTAAGGTGCGTAAACAATAATCCTATATTAATACCGGTGTTAATTAATAATAATGTACGCTTAGATATGGAACTAGACACCGGTTCGAGCACTAGTGTTATTTCGGATGAATTGTATTATAAATATTTTTCTTATTTAACCTTAAGCAAATGTTTGATTAAGATTTGTTTTTATAACGAACACAAAATCACTCCTATGGGCTGTGTGGACGTTCAAGTAACTTACTCAAATTGCACAAAAAAATTAACATTCTATGTTATTAAAAAGGGAGGTCCACCATTACTAGGGCGTGATTTTATGGCCAATTTTAATATTGTGGTATCAACGTATAACAATAACATTGTTTTGAAGCAGGCCCATGACTTACAGGTGCAAAAATTATTATCAGAGTTCAGTGACCTATTTACGGAGGAACTAGGATGTTTCAATCAATTTGAAGTAAATCTACATTTGAAAGAGGGTGCTAAGCCCAAGTTTTATAAAGCACGACCGTTACCCTTTGCGATAAAGGATAAGGTGGAGGCAGAATTAAATAGGCTCGTAGGACAGGGTATACTGGTACCAGTTAGGTACTCCGAATATGCTACTCCCATTGTTCCGGTACGTAAACAAAATGTAAGTGTACGTATTTGTGGTGATTACTCCTTGACCGTAAATAAAGATATTCATATTGATCAATACCCGTTACCTCGAATTGAGGAGATATTTGTGAAATTAGGAGGTGGTGAATATTTTTCTAAATTAGACTGTAGTCAAGCGTATACGCAATTTAAACTGTCCAAAAAGTCTCAACACTTAACGACCGTGAACACTACAAAAGGTCTTTTTATGTACACCCGTCTGGTATTTGGACTAGCTAATGCACCGGCAATTTTCCAACGTGCTATTGAAAATTTACTAGCAGGGATAAACGGTGTTTCGGTTTTCCTTGATGACATTTGCGTAACCGGGTCTAATAAAACTGAACATCTACAAAGGTTACAATTAGTATTCCAAAGGTTGAAGGAAGCGGGGTTAAAATTACAAAAGAATAAATGTGCTTTCTTTCAAAAAAGTATAAATTATTTGGGCTACATCATTGATAAAAACGGCTTGCGTAAATGTCCAAAGAAAATAGAAGCTGTTAGTAACGCGCCACAGCCGAGTAATGTTACAGAGTTAAAACGTTTCTTAGGCATGGTTAATTATTATAGGAATTTTGTGCCGCATGCATCATCAATTTTAAGTCCACTTCACGAGTTATTGCGTTCTGATGCGCGATGGGAGTGGGGGAGAACGACCACTAGGGGCAATCACGAAAATTAAGAGTGAGCTAATATCAGACCGCGTGTTGACTCATTTCGATCCAAGCGCGTATGAAATTTATTTATTTATGGGTCTAATTAATAATGATTTTTTTACCAATAATAATATTGGAACGGAATTATAATTTGTTGTCATAAATATCTATTGTTACTTGTAAGATCAGTTCGGCTAAGATCGTCAGTCGGGTAAGTCCGTCAGTTTAGTATTTTTATAGAGAAACAATTTGATTAGTTGATAGGCGTTGTATGTTAATACATACTTTATCACGTAGTGTAATAGACCTGATATAAATCATTTTAGAAATGGCCAATAATATCATTGAATGAAAATTTAAATAAACTGTGCCGATCTAATTGACTAACTTTATTAAGATAAGTATCCTTAATTCAATTTAATTTTATTAAAATAAATATATTGAATGTTATATTAGTAAAACTTATTTACTGAGTGTCAAGGTATTTTAAATAAAATAAAATAGAATCGTGACCAAATTAATCATTTATTTCTTTAATTGAACAGTATTACTTTTAATTTTAGTGACTCTACCGCCAGTTCGGAAAGTGCAGTCTCTTGTTGAGAAGAACGGCAAGAAACTCAACAAATGCTCTTTTAAAGTATTGGTTAATTACAATTACAATATATAGGATAATAATTAATACCTTGAAATAGATAATTCAATTAAGTCTTAACTTCAAGACAAATCAAAATAACATTAACCATTATTACAATACAAATATACAACGACGTAATTAGGTACTATATAATGTCGTTGCAAATATACCTAATTTCACATTAGTAATATTCGGATGTTATAACTTATCGTTACAACAATACAACATAATAAAATACAGTTTACAATAAAGATATTATACAGGGTTAATTTTCGTAAATTGGCAATAATTTCAGAAATAACTTAGAATCGATAATACTATCGATCTATGATTTCAAAAACCCTCCTTAATTTTGACATTTTTTGAAATAATTTTTCCATGAAAATACACAATGTATGGACATAGTGTATCACTGCAAAATCCAGCCGCGTAAAGATACCTAACTATCGCAAGGAAGCGGCTGGTAAGTAGGTAACTGTCTCTAGTCAAAACAAGTAGGTAGGTGTAGGTCCCACGTGTAAACAATCTTATCGCTCCAACCTTTTCGTCTTGCCGACAACAAACGCACCGCACCGCGGGCGCACGGTACGGGAGAAGGGGAGAGGGCGGCTTTTGTTTTAAATTATTGAATTGAATCAGTCAGTTACGTTCGTGTCCTTGACCTAATTACTGCGCGTGCTTGCAAAGTTTTAAGTTTTTAATTAAGTGACCCGTAACCGTTATGTCTCGATCAGTGTACTCAAATCGAGAATTTTATGAAATGGTGGGCTGTTACAATTTAAGTGGTGAAAGCTTAGTTCGCGCGCAAGTGTTATATCGGACTGAAAGCATACCTCGGCTGCAGAGACAAGGCTTAAACCCCAGGCTGCCATCTAGAGCCACAATTTTAGCGGCAACGCAAAGACTGTTAGATTACGGGCAGTTTACCACACCTAGACATGCTAGTGGTAGAGGCGGCCACAGGCAAATTACACTTCAACTGGAAACTGAAATTTTACAGTTCTTCGAACGTAAACCCTGCGCTAGCACGAACGATGCAGCTCGACGTTTTAGTGTGAGCCAATATTACGTGTGGAAGTTACTGAACACAACGGGACTCCATCCTTACCACTACCAACGCGTACAATCTTTACACGACAACGATGGCCCTGCTCGTGTACGTTTTTGTGAGTGGTTACTTGCAAATGAAAATGTTAATATTTTATGGACTGACGAAGCATTGTTTACGCGCGTAGGAATTTACAATAGTAAAAATGAACATTTTTGGGCCTTGAGTAATCCACACGTCAAGAACGATTCAGTATAAATGTATGGGCCGGTATAATTGGCAATGTCATCGTGGGTCCTATTTTTATTGAAGGTAGATTAACGGGCGCAACCTACCTGGATATGCTTAGTGGAGTCATAGAGGAGATGTTAGATGATGTGCCACTAAACCTAATACGCAACTATTACTATCAACACGATGGTGCTCCGCCTCATTACGCAAGTGATGTGCGCAATTTCTTGAACAATAAGTACGGTAACCAATGGATTGGACGCGGAGGCCCGGTACCGTGGCCAGCTAGGTCTCCAGACTTAACCCCACTTGATTTTTACTTGTGGGGTGAAATTAAGAGACGTGTCTATGTGGAAGAGGCACAAAGTGTTGATAATCTGCGTGACAAAATAAGTGCAGCCTTTAATGATATTAAAAGTGACAGAAACACTTAATTTAATAAAAAACAATTTAGGCAAACGTGCCCGTTTGTGTGTTCAACGAAATGGCCTACATTTTGAGCAACTTTTAAAATATTCATAAATAAACTAAATAGGTACTTAGACAATATTAATGATTAACCTGCCTGCAATTATTTATCATCTAAGTAATTGTGTTTTTCGTGTTAAATTGTTATCATAACTTTTTAAAAATATCTAATAATAAAAGACATTACGTACTTTACCGATCTTCTTAGTTAGTTTTTAATAATTGATGAGTGATCGCTAGACACTAGGTTAGTCGTGTAGGTACTTGAGCCCAGCTGATCGCATCGCGTCGAACGAGAACCGCACCGGGCGGCGAGAGAGCATTGAACTTGATTTTTAGGTAAGTGCCTACAGCATATTAGACTCATATCTTACCTACTAGTACTCTACCTACAATGTACAGTGCCCTTGAGTTTTTAAGAATTAGGATTTCATTGGGAATTTTTCAAATCCTTGTAACTTAAAAACTACCATGATTTATGCAATAATTTTCAAATTGTATTTTTATTTTGCTTTTTAAATTTAAAATTCAAAATAATGAAAGTCTATGAAAATTAACCCATATAAAATACTTAGCTTACATAAAACAGCCTCAGAAACACAGGAAGACACCATAACAACAACAATAATTAATATTTTTCTATCACACCGGCCAAGACGCCATTTCGTCATCCAGCCTAAACATCACAATCCTTTACCAAACGCCTATTGGCTAATATTGCTTCTCCATTTGTTTGCAATAACCCAATCACACGCCATCTGCTCAAACTGACCACAGATTTACTTGATACCGCGTATCCCGACGCTCCGTGTCTATGCCAGGTTATTCCTCATTACGTAGAATCATTCTTAGTAGTTCCTACCAGTGTTACCATATTCCAATGACTTTTATAATGACAACTATTACTTCTATTTACTTTTTAATTACAATAATGTCAGATTTATATTCTAAGTTTTACTTTAAATAATATATGAAGAATTATCAAAACAGTATAATTAAGAATATAAAACACGGAAATAATAATAATAAATGTAAATGACTTATTATGTTCTACGTAATGATATTTGAATTTCAATTTAAATAGAACACGTGACGTCATATTTGGTCACCTAAACTTTGAAATTCGTCATGTAACATAACTGTTTGTATTTTCATTTAAACTTTATTATTTAATACAAAAATACTATCTAAATATTAAATAATATTTAATTAACGTAATAATTATCTCATAGGTCTAATTTCACAATGAATCATACACATATTATCAATCAGCTTATCAGCTCAACTTTCAGCTATATTTATTTTTCACTACTTTATAAAATAATCTATCACGCGCGTCTCATCCTCACCGTGGATGCCAGCCCAGTAGGGGTTGCTGCGGTACTAGCACAGATAGGTGACGATGGGGTAGAGAGACCTTTGGCGTTTGCAAGCAGATCGTTATCAAATAGTGAAAAAAATTACAGCCAATTACACAAGGAAGCCTGTAGTATAATTTTTGGAGTCCAAAAGTTCCATCAATACTTGTACGGGAGACAAGAACCTTTCGTGTTAAAAACCGACCACAGACCCTTATTGGCAATATTCGGTAAAAAGAACGGTATCTCTGAGATGACGGCTTCTAGGTTGATTCGATATTCTATTATTTTATCGGCTTATAATTACGAAATTCAGTATATTTCATCGGAAAAGAATAAAGTGGCCGATTATTTTTCACCGCTAATAGAAAAAAACGATTTACAAAATAGGGCGGAGCACGCATGTTGCCTATCAATAAATGCTAAGCAATTAAATAGTCTACCGGTAACATATAGAGATATACGAACAGCGACCGAAAAAGATAAAACTCTAGTTACAGTAACAAAATACCTAAAGTATGGATGGCCGCGTAAAATAAAATGTAGAAGTATTTTACCATACTTTAATTGTCGCAATGATCTCGATATAGAAAACGGATGTCTATTACGAGGACATCGCGTCGTCGTGCCGGCCATACATAGGGAAACACTACTACGAGAGTTACATAAAACGCATCAGGGAATAGTTAAGACAAAATGTTCCGCGCGCACACGCATGTGGTGGCCGAACATTGACCTTGACATCGAACAGCTGATCGGAGCGTGCAGTGTGTGCGCAGCGCCGAGAACTGTGCCGGCGCGCGCGCCCCCCGCGCCCTGGCCGCGCCCCGCCGGGCCCTGGGAGCGGCTGCACTTCGACTATATGCAGGTCGGCCGAAAGGATTACTTAGTCGTGATAGACGCGTACAGCAAATGGCTCGAGTGTATGGAAATGACGGCCGGTACTTCCAGTAGGTCGCTAATTGCTAAATCAAAATTTTCATTTTCTCATTATGGCCTACCTTAAGTTCTGGTATCGGATAATGATGCAAAAATAGTGTCACAAGAGTTTACTAGTTTTTGTTTAGAGAACGGTATTAAGCACATTACTTCACCCATATATCACCCTTGCAGCAACGGACAGGCTGAAAATTCGGTAAAAACGTGCAAAAAAATGATTAAATCAATTATAGAATCTTCCTCAACTAGGGGTAATGAAAAATTGTTAGATTATTTATTTGAATACCGTAACACAGTGCACTGTACGACAGGGGTCACTCCTGCAATGTTATTGTTAGGTAGAAACTTACGCGGCAAATTAGATCTAATCATTCCGCCGCGTAGTGTCAGGGAGCATAAACCAACACAAGAAAAAAATAAATGTCGGTTGCTAGAAATAGAACAAAAAGTTTGGGCTAGATGTTATGAAAATAGAAAACCTATTTGGCATAAGGGAGTAATATTGGAAAGTTTGGGTAGCAGAATGTATCTAGTTAAACTGGAAAAGCAAGGGTTAACTTGTAAGCGTCACATAGATCAACTAGTAGTAGATAAGAGTAATGATAAGAGTTATTGTGATAATACGGGGCCTAGCCAGCCATCACTGTCACCATCCTCATCCAGTACGGATCTGTCGCTACCGCCATCTCAAGAGCTTCCAGCAGAAGTAGGAAGTGTTCAAAGTGTGGAAGTTCAGAGTACTGGGAGTGCTTGCCCAATCACGCTAAGCGAGGTGGGGGAGATGGAGGGGGAGACGGAAGATAGGAACGAAGGGCGAGGAGAGGTGTCGCCAGCTACGTCATCTGACTTAATTGAACAACAAAAATTGGATATTGGCAAATCACCCAGTGTGACAGTGCCAGGCGACCTACCTGCTCAACCACGGCCTACTCGTAGGTTAAGAAATAGAAAAAAGCAGTTTGATTACAAATTAGTGTAAATAGTGTAAAGGTAACTTAGTATAGTAGTAAGGTAGGTTAAATAGAAACTTAATGGGAATTGGTTATTGAACTTTTAATTGTAATGTATAAAATTTGTACACAGGTTCCCAAACTAGAGGGGGAAGAGTTGTGATGTATGCGCCGACACAGTTTGCATGTGTGAGTGTCGGCCAGCGCGACCGCAGGTTTTGAATAAACAGTTATGCACGAAGCCGTGTTTCATTCGTACACATCTCAAATATACTTAATCACTTGGCACCTAGGTTCTATCTCTAACAAATCACTTAAGACTTAATCTTACTATGCTATATCTATTCCTTAAGGTTACACATTTATATCTATAGTTAACAATTCCACCATATTTTGATAGAAAATCTTGCCCTAAAATTCCAGATGAGCAACAAGGTAAATCGTGAAAAACGTAAAATTTATGTACGAATTTCCTACCATAACAATAAATATCAAGATATATGAATCCCTCTGACATAAGACTTCCACCAACACCTTTTATTTCGAATCTATCTTTATAAAATTGTGGTTTTTTAACCAATTTATTTAAAGCACTGCGTTTAATTGCACAAAGCGACGCTCCAGTATCTACTAATAGATCTATTGTTCGACCATATCTTTGAAAATTAACCCAATTTAAACTGTTTCCCGAAAATATAAATTTAGGGACGAAAAAAAATTCCGGAAGTGTTTTGTTCTGTAGGTGTAACTGCAGATTCTTGAGAAGAATCGTTAAAATAGTTTACTTGCTTTTGATACCTGTACGGTCTTCGCAAATTACCACGATGTCCACGAGGTACCGTGTTAGAGAATCTCGAGTAACTATTATATTGGGGTCTGTTGTTATTATACTGGTTTCTAGGGTTATAATTTCCTCTGTTCTTATAATAATTACTTCTTCCGCGGAACGACAATGATGGCGGTTGAAATATGATAAGGCCTCGTCCTCTGCTGCTCATAAGAGCATCTTTTAAAGATCCATAATTACGGGCAGTTATGATAGTACCTAGTCTTTGGCTGTTTAAACCGTCCGCGAATCGTTTTATGGCGATCCTTTCATTTATAGGACGCAATACTTCATATTTCGCAGAATCTCCCTCAGCTTGTGCTATAGTGAGATCTGCAATTTTTCAATTTCTTTACCAAAATCTTTTATAGTATTATTTGCCTGTATAGCCGTCTGTAATTGGCTTTGTAGAGCACTGTCAGATTTTTTAGTAATTAAGTGTAGGCGCATATCACGAAGTAGCGTCTCTACGTCGTTATATGTCTGACAAAGACGCAATTTTGCATGTCGAGATTAGCGCGTTTTCAAAATAAAATTTATTAGAAACGACTTACCCTGATCATTTAACATTGAATCGTACAACTCAGTAGCGTCTATTAATTTTAATGTCGTTGTCTCGTCATCATTCATTTCCGGTAATAGGCTAGTGGCCGTCTTTAAATCAAAATTGACCTTATTCTCCATGGCTGGAATTGGTTCCTGTAATTAACATAAATTATAGATGTCCTTAAATAAACTTTCTATCCTAAATTTATTGTCCACTATATATTTTTGAGTTTCTTGATTGTATTCGTCTTCACTTAATTTAGTATGAATAACCCCTATTAAGGTTGTATAATTGTCATAACACTTTTTTGCAGCACTGTATTTTACTTTTAATATTTCACCTTTTCTTCTCGTAGGTCCTATTTTCACTAAATATGTTCTAATTTCGCTTAATTCTTCTACTAATATATTTAATTGTTCCAACGCCATCTAAGTCACGTAGGCACTCCCACGTGTATTTCTCGGAACTCGCGTGGGGTCGCGGCCTCAAATGTGCAATTGCGACACGTCCGGCCTGGATACACTCGCCAAATTCATTTCCCTTCTTAAAATATTTATGGATTTTTTATGACATTTTTTATAACAATAGATTATCACTCCGATTACAATTATAGTAAGCACAATTATTAATAATATTTCGCTTAATGACCTTTGCCCATGCTCCATTTCGATTTCACGTGCGTCTGCTTTTCCATTAGCATTTTGGGCTACCACTATGGTTTTTTCTTTTGAACATTTTCCTCTCATCTTGTGTTTTTCCATTAGTTCATCCTGGCAGGGTCGCCATGAGATGTGGGGCTCTGGGCCCCTTGTAGGTTTTTCAGGATTTTAATAAAACACGACTTGGTTTGTGGAAGGTACGATGTATTCTCTTTCCAGTCGTCCTTGCTCGTAGATTATTTTCATAGGCAAAATACACACGCAGGGCCTGCTCTATTGCTTGCTCTTTTATGCCAAAATTATTGGGTTATCGCCGCTCGTAACATGGTACGTCAACGAGTACAAAGCTGTAATCGTTGTTTCAAGCTTAAGCCAAAAAATACCTTCCCTGTAATGGGCGATCTGCCCCCCTATCGCGTAAGCGAAGTAAAAAGCTTCGTTTTCTCGGGCGTTGATTTCGCAGGGCCCCTCTACATAACGCCTTATCGCCGCCGCGGTGTAAAAAGCGTAAAAGCTTACCTGTGCCTATTTGTTTGCTTAACTACAAAAGCTCTACATCTAGAGCTAGTGAGCGATTTAAGTACAGAGTCATTTTTAAACGCTTTTAAAAGATTTATTTCTAGAAAGGGCCCTATTTCTTTAATAAGAAGCGACTCGGGAGGCGCTTTTGTTAAAGCGGATAGATGTCTGAAGAAAATTCACGAGCTTTTGTCAAAGGATTAATTTTTAGACCAACATTTAGCAGATTTACGCATACAATTCCAAAGAAACCCACCTTACGCTCCGCATTTCGGTGGAATATGGGAGAGTAACATTAAATCTGTTAAAACCCATCTATTTAGGGTCATTGGAAATAAAATTTTGACATACGAAGAGCTCAACACTGTCCTTATTCAAATTGAAGGAATAATGAACAGTCGCCCGCTCTGTGTATTAAGTTCAGATCCTTCCGATCTCACTGCTCTAACACCATCGCATTTTTTGAATATAACACCACTTAAATGTTGGAACAACATCCCCCCACCTATTCGGGAGGTAAAATCTAAATTTACTTTTAAGAAAATTTTTCGATTGTATTTGTTAGATTGCCAAAAAGCAAACTGTGGCAATTATTAATTATTAATTAATAATAAACAATAAATTCTATATTTTTTTTCCTTTTTTTTAAATTTTTCTTTTCTTTTGTGTTTGCTAGCTATTGAGATTAAATTTTTTTTTTTGTTCTTCTGAGATTACGCTACTGTATTTTTAAACTGTATTTTGTTTTATTTTATTAGTTATATAATTATTTTGTGTTCTGTTCTTCCCTCCTCAGGGTCTGACAGAATACCAGCGTTGTGGGTACCTACTGATGTACTCACAACAAATTTTAGCTGAGTCAGGTCCATTTTTTTGGCACAACATATTTTCTATATATATATATATATATATATATATATATATATATATATATGTATTAGTTTTAAGTTATTATGTAGTTATGTGTTGTGTTAACAAATAAATGATTTCTATTCTATTCTATTCTAAATACTTACCGGCTGAGGACCTTACGGACGTACCTCAGAACAGGCTTACTCGCTATTAGTTGTTGTCAAAACTGGTCCAATATTGGGACAGATGGAACCGTGAATACCTAACTTCGCTTCAAAGTAGACAAAAATGGAACACTCCATCAAATCCGATTAAAGTAGGCTGTATTGTCATTATACGAGACGATAACTCACCGCCTCTTAGTTGGCCTCTAGCCATAGTAGAGGAGCTCTATCCCGGTAGAGACGGTATCGTACGAGCCGCTAGAGTTAAGACTAGAATTGGTTATTATACGAGAGCTGTAGTAAGGCTTTGCCCTCTACTTCTTCAATAATATTCGCACTTTAATATTAACGCTTTAACCTAATTAATTAATGTTTATTTTTAATTTATAGTTAGTCTTTTCTTACAACTTTATTATATTATTTATACGCTATCGCATCATCGCAAACTTTTATTTTCCTAAAGGCTTTGCTTCAGCCCGGGGGATAAATGTTAACGCCATACACTTAACACATTACAGATATATACTTGTCTCCCTTCTTCTCCTACCTTTTCCATTCCTTATTCTCGTGAGAGGGAGACAATTGCAACCCGCAACGCCAGACGCTTCGATTCAATCAGTCAATTAATATACGCCGCCTGATAACTACGCAAAATTGGCTCGCGCGCTTCCTGAATCAGTGATTTACTATAAACTATAATATGTGTTGTGTGTGCATTGGTGGGCTTTCTATGAGCTGTCGAAGACGCCTAGCAGCCCTCTGAGATTTGCTGCTTCGCAAGGTCAGTTCACGAGATCCTTTGTCTCCAAAGTTCACCTATTTCCACAGCAGTATTATCATATTATCTTTGAAGGCATTCTTGTTTTTTAGGCGGGTAGAAGTAAAAGTAATCAAGGAGTAGTCAGAAGATAAGAAATGATTAATTAATGAATTAGATCGGCCATTCGTACTTGCGTGTCAACGTAAAATGAATGTGAACCCTAAATGAAGTACATCTCATTCAATCAATTTTAAATATACAAAATCGGCTACAATAATAATTACCTATTTACACAACGGGTTAGCATAGCTAAATAATAAGATCAAAATCAAAATCAAAATTCATTTATTTCAAGTAGGCTCAATTTACAAGCACTTTTGACACGTCCGTTGACTATTTGTAAAGATTCTACCACCGGTTCGGAAGGCAGGTTCTGCTGAGAAGATACCGGCAAGAAACTCAACAGTTGCTCTTTTGAAATGAAAAAGTCATACAGTACTATAATTTACAATTGATAACAATTACAATTTCAATGTGAAGGTGGAAGCTGATCCAATGGCCTCCAAGCAATTTTATCGTTAAGGAACTCATCAATAGTGTAGTAACCTCGACTAAGTAAATGTTTTTTAACACATTGCTTAAAGTTGTACATTGGTACGTCCAACACAGTCTTGGGGATCTTGTTATAGAAGAAGAGTACACCCAAACCTACAAAAGATTTTTTTACTCTTTGGAGACGATACGCAGAAATAACTAATTTATGTCCGTGTCTAGTAAGACCTGGGTTTAAATCTCCTTTTCGTTTGTACAAATTAATATTTTGTCTTACATAGACTATACTGCTAAATATATACTGAGAGGCTACTGTTAATATGCCTATTTCTTTAAACTTTTGACGAAGGGACTCGCGTGATTTTAGTTGATATATTGCTCGAATTACTCTTTTTTGAAGTACAAATATAGAATGTATATCAGCAGCCTTGCCTTACAACAAAATGCCGTAAGACATTACGCTGTGGAAGTACGCAAAATAAACAAGCCTAGCTGTATCAACATCAGTAAACTGTCTTATTTTTCTCACTGCAAATACAGCTGAGCTAAGTTTACCAGACAGTTTTTCTATATGAGCACCCCACTGAAGTTTACAATCCAAGGTCACCCCCAAGATAACTGTGAAAATCTCCATTTTCAGTGTTTGACCATCGATCATTATAGACTTATCTATTTTTATAACATTTGGTAATGAAAACTCAATACATTTAGTTTTCTTTGCATTTAAAAGTAAATTATTTGCAGTGAACCAATGCGACACATGCGATACGGCACGGTTTACATCGTCAGAGTTATCTTTATTTCTGTCTGTCTTAAAAATTAAGGAAGTGTCACCAGCAAACAGTACAATCTCACAGATGCCGCTAACATGGTGTGGTAAATCATTTATGTACACTAAGAATAGAAAAGGACCCAGAATTGAACCCTGTGGGACGCCCATTATGGTAGTAGAACCGCGCGACTTTGTATCATTTATGCATACATTTAGTGTTCTATCATTGAGATAAGAGGCAATGAGATCAAGAGCAACACTTTTGATTCCATAGTGGCTTAACTTAAGTAAAAGAGTGTTATGGTCAACACAATCGAAAGCCTTGGACAGATTACAGAATACACCTATAGCATTCTTAGAACTTTCCCATGCTTCATAGATGTGTTTTAAAAGTTTAGCACCTGCATCAGTTGTGTTGCGACCTTTTGTAAAGCCATACTGTTCAGGATGAAACAAGTTATTTAAATTAAAATGACTTAAAACTTGATTTAAAATGATTTTCTCAAAAACCTTGCTAAGTGTTGGCAATATTGTAATCGGTCTATAATTATTAAGATCTGTTTTGGCTCCTGATTTAAAAAGTGGTATCAATTTGCCATGCTTCATTAGGTTCGGAAAAATGCCTAAGTCCACACATTCGTTGAAAATAATAGCTAAGTGGGGAGCAATCACATCAATGATGTTAGATATTACTTTCACTGACATGTCCCATAGGTCTACAGTTATTTTTAATTTTAACAAGTTGAAAGATTTTTTTATATCTGATACAGTTATGTGATGAAATTCAAAAAGAACATTGCACTCTTTCACATTGCCTCTTAATAGACTCTGGGCTTCCGTAGCAGATGAACCGAGTGAATCTGTCAACAAGATAGGAACATTCTGGAAAAAGTCTTCAAAGGCATTCACAACCTCGTTATCAGTGTTCACCTTCTTATCATTTACAATAAACTCATAACTCATATCACGTGGTTTAATTTTGCCTGATTCTTTATTAATTATGTTCCAGGTAGTTTGTACCTTGTTCTCAGACTCAATTATTCTGTTTTTGATGTGTAACGATTTTGCAAGAATACAAACACCTTTGAAAATTTTTGAATAACTTTTTAGATAATCGAAATAAATTCGCGTTTGATTATACCGTTTTTCCTCGTACAATTCGTACAATTTATCTCTACTTTTGTAAATGCACTGTAGGCATTTACAAAAGTAGAGATAAATTTCTGAACCCCATTCACTGAACTTTAATTTTTGGCTAGCATTAATGCGTTTAAAGATAACAATTTTACTAAACTCTCTGTCTATTGTCTTGAAAAGTGTACCAAAGAGCATGTCTGGATGACTATTTTCAAATGCAAGACTTGGAATTTTAGCAGTAATTGTGTTTTTAAAACGCTCTACTTTACCTTTAGTTACTGGTCTATATTTTAACCATTGGTTGCTAACAGTTTTATTACTTAAAATAGTAATTATTTGACCACTATGATCAGAGCATAATGTGTTTATTATCATCTTTCTCTCAATCACGCAATTGTAAAATATATTATCTAGACAGGTACTTGAAGTTGCGGTTATCCTGGTAGGTTCATTAAAAGCATGTGTCAAATCAAAACATTTGAATAAGTTAAGAAATCTAACAGACTTTGAGTTATCTTTTAGAATATCAATATTAAAATCGCCGCAAATCAGTATTTGTTTGGAAGATGTGCACAATCGCCTCATTACATTTTCCATTACCTCTTCAAATTGATCATAGTCAGCAGGAGGGGGTCGGTATACGCATACTATAACAATCTGTTCCAACTCCACACAAGATAGTTCAACAATGCATTCCACAGAAAGACTGACTATGTCTTTTCTATCCTTATATTTTAAGTTTTTATGTAAAAAAATCAAGGAGCCACCATGACCAGCCCTTCTGAAGATTACACTTGACAATGAATAATTATTAATATTAAGTACTGACAGCTGTGAGTTAGTAAGCCAGTGCTCCGTAATACATAGGATGTGTATATTGAATTTTTCTACAAATAGTTCAACTTCTAATTCTTTGCCGTTGATGCTCTGTATATTTTGGTGTACAATGTTATACTTACAGAGCTTCTCCGTTGTCTTATTTCCTAGTTTAAAAAGTTATTGCTAGTACCAGCAGTGGTACTGTGGTCAAATACAGAAATATAAGGACTATTAGTACTATCAGTACTCGGGTCAATAATTGAAATATTTGTACTAAAAGTACAGTGTATATTGTTGTCTAAATAAAGACTTTGTTACAGAACCTGTAACTGTATCACTTAAATTGTAAGCTAAGAGTGAGGCAATCCGTTGCTTACATTTTTTTGCCAAAAGTAAGTTATTCTTAGTCAATGTGGAAGAATATATAAACTTATTTATGTCAAAATAAAAAATAACGTCGCTATGACGTGTGTCAAATTGTACATTAAAAGGTTAAGATGAAAAATATGTTCATTTTGTTTTTTGTTCAGTGTGTTACAGTAAGGAAAAGCACACAAAACAAATTTACAATTTGTTTTTTCTTGTATAACTAATATTTTTTCTATGCATTTTATAACATGCTGCTTTTTGACATGTAAGCTGTCTCCCAATAATAAAACAATGTTTGTATTCTGGTTTAAGTTTTCCATATTCAAACTACTCACTAAACTATCCATAGTGGCCCCTGGTGAACATCTATTTAACACTGAATGTGTTAAATATTTATGTAAAATTGCACCGAACCCTCTACCTATACTGTCAGATATTACTATGGTTTGTTTGGTATTCTGGTCTGACAAATCAGCCGACAGTACAGGTAAAGTAGGAGGAACATTGTGACACTGTATACCTGGACTTTCGTCCAACATACTGGAGTAAGAAACAGAAAGCGTACTACAGTCCCCGTTTACCTTGGGTACCTTTTGAGAGCAGTGGCAGTTATTTGACAATGACTCAAAACGAGCCATGTTGTAGGCACCCAAAGCTAACAGTTCATCCGCCGCCTGGATTTGTTCATCTATCTGCTTTTGTGACAGCTCATATTTTATAGTTAACGTTTGCAATGACCATTCCGATTGTTCAATTTGAAGACTAAGGTTTAGAACTTCATTTTCATGTCTGTCTTTAGAAGATTGAAGTTCAGCAGAATAAGATTTTAATTTGTTTAGTAATATTGACCGTTCCTTTCTCAAATGAAGGTTTTTAGTTTGAGTTTTCTGAGATTTAATCAGATATTGAGTTTTTTTAATTATTTTCTTTATGTTAATATATTTTTTAATTTTTTTATGACTATTCTGATTGCAAATATTAATTTTTGGTGTTGTATTTTTAACACAAGGGCTGTCACAAGTCAGGTCGATGCACAATACAGGAGCGTGGGCTGATGAGGATGAAGCGAGCAGTTCTTCATATAAGTTATTAGTGTTTTTCTTTTCAAAAGTATGTAATTGAGACTGTAGATTATTTAGTGTTTTATGAGCACTGCTTAATTCATCCTCCAGAAAAGAAATCTTTGCCAGAGCTTCTTCATATGTTTGCATACACTGGTTAAATGAGTCGGCAACCTCCTGGAGTTGGTCACGCTCTTCCAATACTAGAGTGTAAGCGCTGTAAACTTCAACTAATTCGGTTTTCAACTTGGTGTTCTTGGCAATGATAGCTTTTAGTTCTTCTTCATTGTCGTCATGTTCCTTTAGTTGTTGGGCATTCTCTTCTTTTAATGACTTTTAATGAATTTCTAGGAGAGCATTCTTTAGTTTTAATTGCTCTTCCATAGCAGCTACTCTTCGTGTTCGCATTGGGCGTGCCATTGTGTGATATAACTGCTCCTGGAAAGTCGAAAAGTATATTTTACTTATATCAGAAGGAAAGTGGAATCAGATTTCCTATAGGAGAGAGATAGAAATGGTAAAATCAATGAAAGACAATGAAATAAATTAGGAACTAATTATAAATGAAATGAATAGTGTGTGATTAAAATATAATTATTACACAAAAAAGAAATTAAATAAAGTATCAACTTGTGTGAGAGCAGGTATAATAAATCATATTTTGTCATCAAAAGATAGGCTTATAAATAAGTAGTTAACTAATTACCCATATACCTAGTGGTCTGGTAAAACAGTTTAATTTGCTTAATGGGCGTTATTTTATAAATTTATTATATCAGCTCAGTCTTAAAGTTGTGAATTGTGCTGTCTGAGACAGTTTAAAGTTTTCTTCGACTTTGCTTCCACGTATCGTCAAGCAAGGCGAGATAAAGGTCTGTCGTTAAAGTGTGAGTGGGGACGTATCTCGAACTTCACGAGAAAGTTTTTTGAGGTGTGAGTTGTGAAAATATGGACGATTGGGATAGTATTTATACAATTAAAATCAAATAAAATGCAATACTCCCCGGGTTTTAGTCGTTGAAATTTGAAGTTCCGTCAAACAGCAATCTTCCGTCACTTGGTTTTAAGCAATGTCGTATTTACAATTGGTTTGGTTTCACTAATTATGTTTAGAAACATATTATAATTGATTACACTAACAATTATTTACTCATATTAAACTAATTTACAAAGTTTTTAACAAAATTAACAAATTTTAAAGAGAGCAGCTGATTTTACAATATGACAGCTGGACAGCTCGCCACAGACCCTCAAATATTAATAATTAATCAGTATTATCATATTATCTTTTTAAGAAAATATATGTTAGCAAATATTAATAATTATAATACTTTAAAAGATGGCATTTCCGAAATTCCACAGTAATTGACAAAAATGAACGACTAAAGACTAGAACTGCACTTAGTGAACATGATGTAGTTTTCCAGTTCCTCATACTTTTTCGCTTTGGGGTCGTACGTGATCTCACTCTACTTTGTAATGATCCAAAACACATGCTCGATAGCTGTATAATTATATTTTAATGTAGCAAAATTATTTTCAAGACTTACTATGCTAATTATTGGAAGTCTGGTTTGAAAATCACCCCTATTTTGATAATTGGTGCACCTCAATAAGAATTTAAGTGTAAAAAATCAAATTTAAAGAATTATTTATTACACCTAGGAGACATTGTAAGCCTGGTGTAAATACTATTTATGGAGGTTTAGTTAATAAAGAGTGCTCTTTTAGAAGCTGGAAGTTATGACGATCTTCTGTATCATCATTAGATTGGTTATAAAATTATTCATTTTCTGATACCAGTAACTTGAAAAAAGTGCATACTATAAAAAATTATACCACTTAACAATTAAGAAATTCTGATGTCAATCCTTATGATTATGATGAAATATATTTTTATCACTTTATATTGAGGATATAAAGTATCAGAATTGTTCAATAATCTTTATGTTTTTGAGTTAATATTTTATTTCATTTCATTTTCAAGCACGAAATATAAACTTTTAAGGATAGTGTCATATATGCACATTAATGAAATCTGTGCACGAAAATATCATACATACAATATATAATAATTCATTCTATATTTCGTAGCGTTTAAAGCACATTATATCATCAATAATATAGTACCAGGAGAAATCAAACGCATCACTCAACATGGATTCCGGATATCGATGACGGAACAAATAATAGAGAGTTTTAACTACAAATAAAACTTACCTATTATTTTTCCTGAGATATCCGGAATCCAAATAATTCCTACCTGGTACTTACGCTAATAATGACAAAACAAAGTGTCCCCACCAACCATCTCGCCTCGTCGCCATATTGAAACGGAAACAGTATCGATGGCGGACCGGCAACGGGGGAATGCTAAGTCAAAACACATGAAAAACGGAAGGCTAAACTCAACATGGATTCCGGATATCTCAGGAAAAATGATAAGTAAGTTTTATTTGTAGTTAAAACTCTCTATTTTATGCTTTAATTGCCATACTAGGTCATTCGTTCCGTAATTGTCCTAAACCTCTAATAAATTGCCAAAAATGTTCGAGGGTTGGTCACGATTCCATCACATGTCAATTGTTACCTTTTCCTCGCCAAAGTAGCAATATTAAAGTAGTGACTGACTGACACGCTTTACGTACAACTTTGACAAAACATGACCTTGTGCCACGAATTGCTAGATGGTGGCTTCAGATAAGCGAATTCAATTTTGAGATAAAATACAGATAATAAGTCGAAACTCTTAAGTTGACCAGTGTAGATGTTGAATCCTCTTTGACTGTGGACTATTGGATTTTATGTTTGCAATATTAGACCCGGATAAAAATCGAATTGTAAATATTTTAAAAAACCGGAAATGAAATAAAAGATATTAAAAATAATTTCATTTTCAAGGACAATAAATTGTTTAAAAAATTTTAATAAAAAAAAATACAACCGACTTCAAAACTTAAAAACGTACCCACTAAACTAAAAAGTGAAAAATAACATCATAATATGTGCTGATCAGTATGAAGGCGGTGCCAAGCCGGTGATGTATTAATTCAAGCCATGTGAGAATATCATATAGATTTAGATTTTGCAGACAGTGTTGTTTCATGTGGTCCTGTCAGAAATGGCTTAAATTAAGACAACACCGGCTAAGCACCGCCTTCATACTGATCAGCAGGTAGAACATATTATGATGTTATTTTTCACTTTTTAGTTTAGTGGGTACGTTTTTAGGTTTTGAAGTCGGTTGTATTTTTTTTTATTAAAATTTTTATTATTTTTCCATTTTTAGTGTAAAATTTCATCTCAAACGAATACATCAGACCCCTAATGACAGTCACAACCCATCTTGGTACAAAATTCTCAGCAATACAAATTAGTCAAGCCCAAGCACAAGGTAGCTACCGTAAACCGTTAAGGGGTTCCTTTAATTGACCTTGGTCTTCATCATCAGACCCCTAATAACAGACACAACTCATCTAGGTAGAAAGTTCTCAGCAATACGAATTAATCAAGGCCAAACACAAGGTAGATACTGTAAACTGTTAAGGAGTTCCCTTAATTGTCCTTGGTCTTCATCACCAAACCCCTAAATGACAGTCACAACCTATCTATGTGGAAAGTTCTCATTAATACAAATTAATCAAGCCCACACACAAGGTAACTGCTGTAAATCGCCGAGGAGTTCCCTCGTCTGTTTTATGGTTCCATCATCAGATCGATTTTAAACCTTCATGAAATTGTAGTGCTTAAAAGTACTAAATGGAAAAGTATATGAACACACTAGACACCCATATAATTTACGAAAGTTCCCCACAATTTCTCCAGGATTCCATCATCAGATCTGGACATGATGGCAATGAGACCAAATGGGTCTATACAGTTTCAAACAAAAAAAGAATTTTTGAAATCGGTCCAGGCGTCTTTCAATAATCGGTGTACATACATAAAAAAAAAAATACCGACCGAATTAAGAACCTCCTCCTTTTTGAAGTCGGTTAAAAAGGTAAATGAATTTTGGTTATGTCTTGTGGTTCCATGTGATGCCCAGTTTCAAATATATAAGATTAACCATAATGACCATTGAAAAATTAAAAATTTGTATTGGTTTCCTAAATTACGCAAATTAAAATTT
Source organism: Bicyclus anynana (assembly GCF_947172395.1). Classification (NCBI taxonomy): domain Eukaryota; kingdom Metazoa; phylum Arthropoda; class Insecta; order Lepidoptera; family Nymphalidae; genus Bicyclus; species Bicyclus anynana. The sequence goes on from NW_026441285.1 coordinate 75,044, forward strand.
TTTTATTCAGTGTTTGAGGTAGGTGTTTTAATTAAGATAACTAGAAATAACTACTATAACAAGGGCAATAGCACAAAAAATGTTCATAGGTCCTTATAGAATTGATCAAGTCGTGGGTAACAATAAATATAAAATTAGCAATATTCTCCGTTTCAGGCTATTGTTGCAGTAGATAGGATAAGGCCGTGGGTTATGTTGGCATTTCAGAATCTTGAATAAACAATACTAGATGATAGGCCACTAGCTTTATTGCAACATTAATCTCAAACGGTTATTAATTAGCTAAAACTAAAATTTGCTCAATTACCAAAATGTCATTAATTTTTTTTTCAAGTCAAAGTATTATTTATTTATTTTATTGAGTGTATAATAATAATATAATATCGTAGGATTTTTTTTGCAAGATTACTTGTAGATAATATGTTCTGTGATTAACTCTTTTGTTACGTAATTAATTGTTTTAGGCAGGAATTATTTTATAACAAATTTAAGTAAATAAATAGGAGTTAAATGTAAAAAAAAAAAATTAATTCTATTTTATCTTACGAATGTCATGATTTATCAAGGTTTTAATTATCTTAATTAGTGTTTAATGGATGTACCACAATATAGTTGGTTTTTTGCAAGCTAACATTTAGTATAGGTATAGATAACATATTCATTGTGCTTTACGCTGCTGTACCGTTATTAGTTAAGTAAAATTACATAAGTAGGATTTGAAGTAGTAGTAATTAGCTTAAAATAAATTCTATGACTTGCATTCTCCTAGTTATTACATTTCACAGATTAATAATATAGTTTCTACCTATTTTGTGCACCAGCACAAAGGCGGATGGCCGAATGTCATGATTTGTATAAAAAAGTAGTCTTTGTTCTCTATATTTTTATTCTGTGGATAAAATCTGCAGTCTGTGAAATGAAAATGTCATTTTCATTTCACAGACTACAGGTCCGATGTGATTGGATGTTACAAAAGGCGCCATTTATTGTAAGACCAATAGGAACGTTTGGCGGCAAAACGAGGGATTGGAGGGGTTGGTGGCGTGAGCAGTGTAAGAAGGGAGAAAAAAGATAATTATTCTGGGGAGTGTGGTGAAGAGAGGTGGTTTTGGTGAAATAGTGTAACAGTAGAGATATTATTATTTAATTTGTAATTGAAAAAGGTGGAATAAAGTGTTGTAAGAAACTAGCGAAGTATAATTTTGTTTACACTATTGACTATACAAGAATTCCGTATGAGGGTAGAGGTTTTATGCATTTGACAGATGTTTATGAGTCGCTAATATATGAAAAAATTACATTGCGATACATTCAAAAAAGAAGAAGAAGAAGAAATACTTTATTGCACACAAAAATACAATAATAAATTAAAACAATAAAAAGATAAATTAAACTTAGCATGCAAAGGCGGCCTTATTACTAAAAGTAATCTCTACCAGGCAACCCTTGACGAGAGAACTTGCGAAGAAAGAGCGGGAAGGTGCAATACATTATATGTAATTATATATATAAATAATTAAATAAATATAATATAATATATACTTAAATATAATATTGAAATTTACATATGTATTACATAATATATACTACATAAATAATAAATAACAATAAAATAAATACCTCGAAAAATAGATTTTTAATTCAACGACAAATAATGTCGTTTCAAACGAAACTTAAAAATGGCAAGTGAATTACTGGCACGGACAAAAGACGGCAAATTATTCCACATTTTGACAGCTTCAGAAGTAAAAGACTTGCTATAAAACTTTGTCTAAGAACAAGGTAGGTTATCCAAACGGTTATCACTTCGAGAACGTAGATTGAGAAGATCAATTTCCGATGTAAAGCGGAAACGATCTTTCAAGTAGGAAGGAGACAGGGGGTTATAAAGGATAGAAAACAAGAGACAAAGAAGATGGAACTGACGGCGAAATCGTATTGGTAACCATTTAAGACGAGCACGATACTCGGAAATGTGATCAAATTTACGCAAACCATATATATAGCGAATGAATAAATTTTGAAGGCATTCGAGTTTGTCGAGCTGTGCATCAATTAGGTCTGGGTAACAAGAATCGGCATAATGAAAGAAGAAAGAAAGAAAGAAAAGATCTTTATTTTTAAGTAATGCCACATATCACATAAAATCTAAATTATAACATATTATGGCTTAACTGTCCACTCAAACAGTGGAGCACTAAAGAATGCCCTGTAATATGTGGCACAACCTAGAAAAAGGCCCCAACTCAGCATTTTGCCGCATACTTTCAATAAAAAAAGTATGCAGCACTGATTTTCAGTTAGGACCCAGTTCAGGTGCCGCCACGCACACAGTTCAACACTTAACGTAAACTATTAAATACAATTATTAAGAACTAATTAAAACTAACTAGGTAGACACATTGATTTAGAGAAAAAAAAAAAAAAAAAACAGAAAACTTAAACATAACGATGAAAAACAAAATTAATGATACAAATAAAAATTACCTGCAATATAATAATGTATACTTTTTTTTTTTTTTGTTAAGAACTCTTATTACTAATTTATAGATAACTAAATACTTGTTATTAAATATATAAGATAACAACATATTAAACATATAAATTCGTAATAAATTGAAAATTAAATATATAAAAAATAATACATAAACTATTTAATCATATCTATATTATATAAATATATGTATATAAGCTATTAAAATGGTAGGTATCATAAAGCACTCAAGCTGCGCCGTCCTACATATTATATTATATAAAAAAAATAAATAAGAATTACAAAAATGAAAACTCCGCCACATGATCTTGGAATTCGAACTGTCTGTCAATAAGAAATCGTTTCAGCAGTTTTTTAAAAGTATATATGCTTTTGACTTTTTTTATTGGAGGGGGGATATTATTCCAACATTTAGTGGCGGAGTAGGTAAACGATCCTCTGAACGCGGCAGTACGATGAGGTGGAACACGAAACTGATTGCGACAGCTTCGATGACCCGTGCCACTCTCACCCACCCAATTTAATTTATTCAGAAGATATAATGGTTTACCTTGTTTTAACAAACCGAAAAGTAAACCAGCCAGATGTAATTTTCTTCTAGATCTCATTTTTAATAGTCTAGAATTATTCAGATATGGTGTAATGCGATTTCTTGGAGGAATATTAAAACAGAAGCGTGCACAAGAGTTTTGCACACGCTGTATGAGGCGCTTAGTTCTACAAAGAAGTCGGGGGCCAAAAACAATATCTGCATAATTAAGCTTCGAAAGGACTAATGCCTCAACTAGCTGAATACGCAGCTCCTGCGAGAGGTACATGCGGACCTTATAAATTACTTTTAGTCTATAAAAACAATTGCGTACCACCTCAGCCACATGCTGTTCAAATCTAAGCCCAGAGTCCATTAGCAAACCCAAATTACGCGCCTGAAGAACTCTTTCTAATCGGTTGCCTCTAATACATATGTTTAAAAGCTCAGGTTCAACATTACTTAATTGTTTATTCGAACCAAACAAAATGTACTTGGACTTAATAACGGAATAATAATCCAATAACGGAAGAAGAAGAGACTGAGCTATGGATATTTTGGTTTTAATTGGAAGGAAATTGAAATTGGAAAGGAAAAAAGGATTGAAAGGTTTTATTTAAAGACCTAACCGAAGCAAAAATTTTACGACTTACCTCTCCCACTTGAGATGACCAAGACAGAGTTTCATCAATAAATAGACCAAGGTTCTTGATACAAGTGCTAAATTCTAAATCAGTATTATTAAAACGAACAGGTGGCAAGGAGTTTATGCTTACTTTAGCCAACTGTATACGGCTGCCAATCACTATCACTTTTGACTTAAGTGGATTAACACATAATCCATAAGAATGACTCCATGTATAAATCCGTTGTAATTCTAAATTCAGCTTGGAAATGGCGTCAGAAATACTTACTGCTGGAGCAGCAACATATAGTTGTAGGTCATCTGCATAGAGACGAAAGGAAGAAGAAAGGTACGAAGAGACTGTGTTAATAAAAATAGCAAAAAGAAGAGGACAGAGAATACCTCCTTGAGGAACGGAACCCTAGCTATAAGCGATGAATATGAGGAGATTTTATTGTTATTAAGCACACACTGCTGGCGTCTATTCAAGTAACCGTGGAACCAATTTAATGGAACTTGAGACATGTTGAGGGATTTCAATATAGCAAGAAGGATGTCCAAGTCAACCGTATTAAAGGCATTACTAAAATCTAAAAGAACAAGAACAGACAGAAGTTGATTATCCATATTAGCCCGTAAATTGTCACAAACCTCAACAAGAGCGGTAACAGTGCTATGTCCACGTCTGAAACCCGATTGCAATGGGTGAAGAATATGGTTATTGTTTAGAAAAGGATTAAGCTGATGATGCACAATACGTTCCAGGACTTTGGACAAGAAGGGAAGGATGGATATTGGCCGATACTGAGATAAGGCAGTGGGATTTTTAACTTTAGGTATGGGTATAATGTGAGCTTTACGCCAGAATATTGGAAATTGTCCAGATGATAAGGAGAAATTAAAAATATGAGTAAGAACTGGCAACACAGAATCTAGAACTAATAAAATCATTTTCCGGTTAATACCATCAAGACCAGTCGCATCTGATTAAATTGTCTGAATATGTTTTTTAACATCAATAGAAGAGATAGGGGAGAAATCAAAAGGTGTACAGTTTAAAGAAGGTAAAGAGCTAAGGTGAGACAATGTACAGGATTTTGCCTGAGGATCTATAAGCGAGATAGTAGAAAAATGAATGTTGAGGGCATCAATATCAAGATTGCAAGAAACATCTGGACGTTGTCGGCCAATACCCTAAGTTCCCAAAATTTCCAGACATCTGAACAGCTTTTGTATTCGACGGAGGAGTGAATGTAACGACGCTGTGCATCTGAGATGTGTACGAATGAAACACGGCTTCGTGCATAACTGTTTATTCAAAACCTGCGGTCGCGCTGGCCGACACTCACACATGCAAACTGTGTCGGCGCATACATCACAACTCTTCCCCCTCTAGTTTGGGAACCTGTGTATAAATTTTATACATTACAATTAAAAGTTCAACAACCAATTCCCATTAAGTTTCTATTTAAACTACCTTACTACTATGCTAAGTTACCTTTACACTATTTACACTAATTTGTAATCAAACAGCTTTTTTCTATTTCTTAACCTACGAGTAGGCCGTGGTTGAGCAGGTAGGTCGCCTGGCACTGTCACACTGGGTGATTTGCCAATATCCAATTTTTGTTGTTCAATTAAGTCAGATGACGTAGCTGGCGACACCTCTCCTCGCTCTTCGTTCCTATCTTCCGTCTCCCCCTCCATCTCCCCAACCTCGCTTAGCGTGATTGGGCAAGCACTCCCAGTACTCTGAACTTCCACACTTGGAACACCTCCTACTTCTGCTGGAAGCTCTTGAGATGGCGGTATCGACAGATCCGTACTGGATGAGGATGGTGACAGTGATGGCTGGCTAGGCCCCGTATTATCACAATAACTCTTATCATTACTCTTATCTACTACTAGTTGATCTATGTGACGCTTACAAGTTAACCCTTGCTTTTCCAGTTTAACTAGATACATTCTGCTACCCAAACTTTCCAATATTACTCCCTTATGCCAAATAGGGTTTCTATTTTCATAACATCTAGCCCAAACTTTTTGTTCTATTTCTAGCAACCGACATTTATTTTTTTCTTGTTGTGTTGGTTATGGTTGGTTTATGCTCCCTGACACTACGCGGCGGAATGATTAGATCTAATTTGCCGCGTAAGTTTCTACCTAACAATAACATTGCAGGAGTGACCCCTGTCGTACAGTGCACTGTGTTACGGTATTCAAATAAATAATCTAACAATTTTTCATTACCCCTAGTTGAGGAAGATTCTATAATTGATTTAATCATTTTTTTGCACGTTTTTACCGAATTTTCAGCCTGTCCGTTGCTGCAAGGGTGATATATGGGTGAAGTAATGTGCTTAATACCGTTCTCTAAACAAAAACTAGTAAACTCTTGTGACACTATTTTTGCATCATTATCCGATACCAGAACATAAGGTAGGCCATAATGAGAAAATAAAAAATTTTATTTAGCAATTAGCGACCTACTGGAAGTACCGGCCGTCATTTCCATACACTACGAGCCATTTGCTATACGCGTCTATCACGACTAAGTAATCCTTTCGGCCGACCTGCATATAGTCGAAGTGCAGCCGCTCCCAGGGCCCGGCGGGGCGCGGCCAGGGCGCGGGGGGCGCGCGCGCCGGCGCAGTTCTCGGCGCTGCGCACATATTACTGCGACGGGCAGCGTGACGTCAGGAATGTGTATTCAGCAATGAAAATCTTCGTATAGTTCCAACAAAGTGTATTATCACCAACAAAGATCGCGCTCGACTGACTACCAGACGACAAAATAATTACCGACTATGACTCAAACAGTTTTACAATTCAAAATGGTTTCTGTATCTTACAACTACTTTTTAATTAAACAGTTTTACGGCTTAGTCTAACATTATGAAATTAATATCATTATAATATTTAAATTAATTATAAAATGTAAATAGTTTACTTTAATCTGAGTTTAAATAATAAAGCTAAAGATAGAATCTTTAGGTTTAGTCAAAGCAGTATCTTATAAACGAAAAACTGTAATCATGACATTGAAGAATTATTATCAGCAAATAACAGACAATGTTTATAATAACATATAGATAGTTTAGTATATTTATAGTTTGTTAGATGGAACTCGTAGGCCCTCGTAACACACACACTGCACGCTCCGATCAGCTGTTCGATGTCAAGGTCAATGTTCGGCCACCACATGCGTGTGCGCGCGGAACATTTTGTCTTAACTATTCCCTGATGCGTTTTATGTAACTCTCGTAGTAGTGTTTCCCTATGTATGGCCGGCACGACGACGCGATGTCCTCGTAATAGACATCCGTTTTCTATATCGAGATCATTGCGACAATTAAAGTATGGTAAAATACTTCTACATTTTATTTTACGCGGCCATCCATACTTTAGGTATTTTGTTACTGTAACTAGAGTTTTATCTTTTTCGGTCGCTGTTCGTATATCTCTATATGTTACCGGTAGACTATTTAATTGCTTAGCATTTATTGATAGGCAACATGCGTGCTCCGCCCTATTTTGTAAATCGTTTTTTTCTATTAGCGGTGAAAAATAATCGGCCACTTTATTCTTTTCCGATGAAATATACTGAATTTCGTAATTATAAGCCGATAAAATAATAGAATATCGAATCAACCTAGAAGCCGTCATCTCAGAGATACCGTTCTTTTTACCGAATATTGCCAATAAGGGTCTGTGGTCGGTTTTTAACACGAAAGGTTCTTGTCTCCCGTACAAGTATTGATGGAACTTTTGGACTCCAAAAATTATACTACAGGCTTCCTTGTGTAATTGGCTGTAATTTTTTTCACTATTTGATAACGATCTGCTTGCAAACGCCAAAGGTCTCTCTACCCCATCGTCACCTATCTGTGCTAGTACCGCAGCAACCCCTACTGGGCTGGCATCCACGGTGAGGATGAGACGCGCGCTTGGATCGAAATGAGTCAACACGCGGTCTGATGTTAGCTCACTCTTAATTTTCGTGAACGCAATAACTCGTGAAGTGGACTTAAAATTGATGATGCATGCGGCACAAAATTCCTATAATAATTAACCATGCCTAAGAAACGTTTTAACTCTGTAACATTACTCGGCTGTGGCGCGTTACTAACAGCTTCTATTTTCTTTGGACATTTACGCAAGCCGGTTTATCAATGATGTAGCCCAAATAATTTATACTTTTTTGAAAGAAAGCACATTTATTCTTTTGTAATTTTAACCCCGCTTCCTTCAACCTTTGGAATACTAATTGTAACCTTTGTAGATGTTCAGTTTTATTAGACCCGGTTACGCAAATGTCATCAAGGAAAATCGAAACACCGTTTATCCCTGCTAGTAAATTTTCAATAGCACGTTGGAAAATTGCCGGTGCATTAGCTAGTCCAAATACCAGACGGGTGTACATAAAAAGACCTTTTGTAGTGTTCACGGTCGTTAAGTGTTGAGACTTTTTGGACAGTTTAAATTGCGTATACGCTTGACTACAGTCTAATTTAGAAAAATATTCACCACCTCCTAATTTCACAAATATCTCCTCAATTCGAGGTAACGGGTATTGATCAATATGAATATCTTTATTTACGGTCAAGGAGTAATCACCACAAATACGTACACTTACATTTTGTTTACGTACCGGAACAATGGGAGTAGCATATTCGGAGTACTTAACTGGTACCAGTATACCCTGTCCTACGAGCCTATTTAATTCTGCCTCCACCTTATCCTTTATCGCAAAGGGTAACGGTCGTGCTTTATAAAACTTGGGCTTAGCACCCTCTTTCAAATGTAGATTTACTTCAAATTGATTGAAACATCCTAGTTCCTCCGTAAATAGGTCACTGAACTCTGATAATAATTTTTGCACCTGTAAGTCATGGGCCTGCTTCAAAACAATGTTATTGTTATACGTTGATACCACAATATTAAAATTGGCCATAAAATCACGCCCTAGTAATGGTGGACCTCCCTTTTTAATAACATAGAATGTTAATTTTTTTGTGCAATTTGAGTAAGTTACTTGAACGTCCACACAGCCCATAGGAGTGATTTTGTGTTCGTTATAAAAACAAATCTTAATCAAACATTTGCTTAAGGTTAAATAAGAAAAATATTTATAATACAATTCATCCGAAATAACACTAGTGCTCGAACCGGTGTCTAGTTCCATATCTAAGCGTACATTATTATTAATTAACACCGGTATTAATATAGGATTATTGTTTACGCACCTTAAACTGAATACCTGACATTCTTCGCACGACCCGTTACAGCCGTCCGATACATTTTCTTCCGGCATTGATTATTATTATTTATATGCATATTATTAACCTTTTGACCTTTTTTAACAGCACAGGCCTTAGAAATGTGGCCTATTTCCAAACACCGTTTACACTTGTGAAAACGAAAAAAACACTTTTCTGAAAGGTGATTACGTAGCCCACACGATTTGCATTTAGGACGCGCGTCATCCTCCGGCTCGGTGACAGCTACGTCTCGTCTGGTTCGTGGAGCGCGGTTACGCCACTTGCTGATGTTCCCGTGGTACAAAGGCTCCTCTTTTATACCAACTTCTGCTCCTTCTTGGCTCGTCCCCGTTGCAGTCGCCGCCTTGGACTTGCGTGCACACGACACCTTTTGTGCCAACTCCAATGCATTCGCAAACGTCAAATTACTCGCGTCTTTTTCGAAAAGGCGATCCCGTTCCGGTCCCAACGCCAACCCGAGTACAAAACGGTCACGAAGCAGCACATCCAACGCCTCCCCGAAGTTGCAGTACACTGATAGTCCCCTCAATCGGGCTGCAAAGTCTTCTAGTGCTTCTCCCGCCATTTGCGCGGCACTATAAAACCTATCTTTATCGGCAAACGTAGATCGTCGCGGCAAGAAATGCTTATTAAAAGTTTTAATTAACACATCGTATTCGGTTTCTTCTACGTTACCCGGATGCACCAAGTTGATCAGCAATCTATACGCGTCATCCGATAGGTGGGTTATTAACACGGCCCTTTTTTCTTCACTCGTTTCTATTTTATTAAGTGCTAAAAACTGTATCAATTTGCTCCCAAACAACTCCCAGTTTTGAGCATTTGGTTCAAACATTGTGAGATTTCTAATAACTCCTGCCATTTTTTTGCGCTTAATGTGGGTTGATTATAAAATACTCGTCGCCACTGAAATGTGTACGAATGAAACACGGCTTCGTGCATAACTGTTTATTCAAAACCTGCGGTCGCGCTGGCCGACACTCACACATGCAAACTGTGTCGGCGCATACATCACAGCATCCCTGCAAATTTTACTGCAGTGATTGCGAAGATGCTTATATTTAGCAAGATTACTATCGGAAGGAACATGTTTATACTTTGATTTAGCTGCATTGCGCTTCGCCATTAAGGCTCTAATATTTTCCGTCAACCAAGGAGCAGGAAGGTGTTTTAGCTTAATAGGACGAAGGGGAGCATGCTTGTCAAAAAGAACAGTTAAATTGGAATTGAAAATGGAAACTTTTTCATCAACGGAATCAGCACTAAGGATATAATCCCAATCTATGTTATTAAGATCAGACATAAAGTGGTCGTTATTAAAGTGTTTAAAACTACGTCAAAAAGTATTGTTTTGCCAAAAAATTATCACTTTTGCACTTTTATACTAAATATGAGATTAAATAGATGTGAAATAACAATGTATATTGGTTGTTTCTCGCATGCCAATGAATATAAAAGTACACTTAGCTTGAGAAAACTGATGGACAAAAACACTGGTATTCGGTAGTTCACGACCATTTTGATGTTCACAAACGTTTTTTACTTACTTAAACACTTCATAAATTATATTTAACTGTTAAACTTTACAGTTAACACCATTACAATATTTTTAAAAACTATTTTAACGCGGAGCTATGACCATCGTTGACAGCTAGCTCGCCCCGTCAACATTACCTCGCAGAAGAACCGTTACAGAGACGACATCTAAAACCAACATCACCAGAAGAGACTAATGAGAAGAAAAAGAGGAAGGAGGCGGAAACAACTCCTCTCATGAAGGAAACAACGCAGCCTCTCGACAGCAGAATATCAGACTGGCAAACGTTCTTAACAAGAAAGGAGAAAAAGCTGCAACACAAGAGGCAACAAACACCAGTGAACATGCCTAATGCGCTGATTGTCCGACCAAAAGATAAGTCTAAATACGCTGAGATTCTAAGTCGAGTCAAGAAAGATGTACCTGATGAACAAGTTCGAGCCTCGGTCGACAAGATACGCAGAACAGCTACTGGCGACCTGCTGATTATTCTCACAAAAGAGAATACAGATAGGGGACATAACCTGCAAAAAACTATTAATAATATCCTCGGGGATGACGTCCAAGTTATTAGTAAAGGGTCTGAAGAAGATCCTAAAATCAGGGACCTTGATGAAATTACCACGAAGGAGGAAATTCTTGAAGCGTTAGAAAAGGTCATCGGAGCAAGAGGTGAAATCACCCTGGGTGCCATAAAGTCGCTGCGTAAATCATATGGGGGTACACAAACTGCGTTGCTGACATTGGCAACACCAATAGTGAAGCAAATATTGGGAGAAAACGACAAGATCAGGATTGGTTGGGTAAATTGTCGAATAAGAACAGTGGAGAGACCCATCAAGTGTTTTAGGTGCTGGCACTATGGGCATCTCGCTACTAATTGAGTAAAAGCCGTCATCTGGGCCTGTGGGAAGTACCCGTTTCAGAGCGTAGTCAATGTTAAGGAAGCTGGTTTTGTGGTGGCAAAGCTGGAAGGAATATATTTCTACAGCTGTTATGCTACGCCCAGTCTTCCACTCAACGAATTCTTGGACTTCCTGGACCGACTTACTGTAGATGCAAAACAACACTCTTACGTGGCAATAGCCGGAGATTTCAACTCTTGGGCAATAGACTCGGGCAGTAAAAAGACAAATGCACGAGGAGAAGCTTTACTGGAAGTCATGTACTACTCTCGGCGTAGTTTTGCTGAATCAAGGAAATAAACCAACATTTACTAGAGGTGACTCGTCGTCGATAGTAGATCTCACATTTGTCAGCGGCAGTCTCGTTAAGGGGAGATATTCTTGGGAGTTAATGGACTTGTACACAGCCAGTGATCACAGCGTCTACATTATATGGGAATTAGAAGTAAGCCGAAACAACAAAAAGGTCCACAAGAAAACGAACTCCATTGGCTGGAAAGTGAGTACCTTTGATCCCGATACCTTCAAAATAGCTATGGATTGCAGCCTAATTGCCGACGGAAATGCTGAAAAGAAGGTGGAAGAGATGATGAACCGAGTAACGGTAGCCTGTGACGCCAGCATGCCTCGGAAACGCAAATTTAATCAGTTTCCACCAGTCCACTGGTGGAATGTCCATATCGCAGCTCTCCGAAAAGAATGCCTTACTAAAAGAAGGGCATCACAGCGCAGCAGTAACCGACCAAACTATAAGGAACTGGTAGCAGATTATAAGAAAGCACGCCTTATGCTAAACAAAGTCATAAAACTTAGCAAAAGACAATGCTGGAGAGAACTAATTGAACCATAGAGAATGAATGACCCGCGGGGTAGACCGTATAAGGCTGTCATGACTCAACTTAAATACCAATTAACGCCATCCCCCACGTGCCCGAAACTCCTAGAAACTATTGTAACAACACTGTTTCTCCAACAAGAAGGACTTAAAAACCGGACAGCCCAGTATAAGATGGGAGAAATCCCTTTGATCACAAAAGAACAACTGATGGAAGTGTGCAGTAAGGTTGGGAAAACAAAAGCACCAGGCTTGGATGGAATTCCAAATGTAATGTATATGAAATATTATGAGGGTAAGCACAAAACTTATGTCATCAACTTATGTTAATAAATCAGTCTGAGTTCAACCGCCATTGTGTTTTACTTGATAATTACAAGTGGCGCAGTTATTAGGAATTTTAAGTAGTAAAACGTGATTATGCCGTACGGAAAGTTACACGAATTTGATATTCACGGTGGGGCGAAATGGGATTCCTACGTGAGGCTAGTGGAACAGTTCATCCTACTAAATGCGATCGATAGCGAGTTACGTGTGGCCACGTTGGTCACGCATGTCGGCCGCGCCACCTACGAGCTTATGTGCGACCTGACTTCGCCGGAGCACCCGGAAGACAAAGATTTCGAGGAGTTAGTGACGCTAGTCCGGGAGCATTTAGAACCGAAGAGATCTGAAATCGCCGAGCGGCATATATTCAGACAGCGGCGGCAGGCCGAAGCTGAAAACGTGGGGGCGTTTCTACAGAGTCTTAAACACCTCGCGGCGTATTGTAACTTTGGTGCGTCGCTCGAGGAGAACATCAGGGATCAATTCGTGTCTGGTTTACGAAGCGAAGAAATGCGTTCGCGTTTGTTCGCGGAACCTACGTTACACTACAAGAAGGCGGTGGAGCTGGCGCTCGCACTGGAGGCGGCCGAGAAGCACGCGGAGGTGGGGGCTTCGCGCGGGCTCGCCGTCGATGGAGCGCCGGGCTCAGGGAGCTCAGGACTCACTCATAGCGGGGAAGGTGTTCACCGAGTGGCGGCGGCGCCGGAGTACGCGCGCGGCGCGCGGCCTCAGCGGGCTCAGAGCCCGGGCTGCTGGCGCTGCGGACGGAGTAACCACGCGCCGCATCAGTGCAAGTTCAAATCTCATGTTTGTTATACGTGTAACTTAAGGGGGCACCTGGCCCAGCAGTGTACTAGTGGAAAAAGTGAAAAGAAAGGTCAATTTAAATCACAAAATTACATAATTCAAAGTAGTGATACAGAAAGCGATGCCAGTGACGGATTATTGTAATTAAATACGCAGGCGCTGCAGGTGAAACGTATGGACTGTTCATATCAGCTAAATTTAAAAGTAATAAGTATTTTAAGTTCGAAGTTTAAACGCACAGTAGAATATCGGCAGTATCGAAGTCGTGTTGGGATAATTATTTATTGCATTTGCCCATTGTAAAAGACGGCATGAAGTTTCGTTCGTGTTCGGGATATGCGATCGTGCCTCTCGGTCGCATCAATGTACACCTAACGTGTGAGAGCGAGAGCGCTGTCTTACCATTGTTTATCATTCACAACGCACGGGCCGCCATTGATTGGTCGTCTCTGGTCGCGAAAATTGTAATTAAAATCTATCAATCACTAATCAGTCAATATATCTAACATGACCACTAACGATGTTAATACCATCTTAACCATAAAATAATGAGTTTCCAGATGTTTTTCAAGACGGGATTGGTACGTTTAGTACGTTTTAAAGCGAGGTTAAATTACAATTAAAAGATACTGAGCCGATATTTTGCAAAGCTTTTCAAATGTCAGCGTTGCGAATATGGTCTAACGCGAGTTACAAGTTTACATTACAACGTTTATTAAACGAATAATATCAGAGCTAAAGTGAAAAGGTTGGTACGGTACGCGTATGATACCGATTACTGATTATAAAATGAGATGAGTCGAGACGCATAAGCGACGGTTACAAAGAAATAAATAAACGAAAGTATTTTCATGATTCTTCGCCGCGTATCGAACAATTATTATTATTATTCGCAGCGCTGAGCAATACAAGTTAGATAATGATACATTGTGTGGTATAGTTATAGATAGTGTGGTTAGTTTGATAAATTATATTTTACTAACGAGATCTAATATGAAAGTATATTTGAAAAAAAAAGAAAGTAGTATGGCGTAGATTACAGGCAGCTGGTTTACGCCTTAAATAAATAAAAGTGGAAAGAAGTGTTGCGTAGATTACAGGCAGCTGGTTTACGCATTAAAATGGAGAAATGTGATATGTTATAAAGAGGAAGGACGATGCTATTTGGGATACAGAATAAACCGACAGGGTTTATACACCGACAAGGATAAAGTGGCGGCAATCGTAAGCTTGCCTGTGCTTCAAAACTTGTCGAAATTGCCGGCGGCACTCGGAGTTAATGAACTATTATTCGCGAATTTTAGAGAATATTAGAATGATATTGCACCCACTTTATTCGTTGTTGGCGAAGGATGTACGTTGGCGGTGGATGGATGTATGCTACAAAGCCTTTGATAAAATAAAGGAGTAACTGGTAAGTGGACCTCCCGCTCGCGCTCGCTGTAGACAGCAGCGAGTACGGACAGGTAGCATTGCAGGTATAGCTGTACCGGGACGGTAGCGAGCGCATCGTGTGCACACTCCACGACGATGAGCACCGTTACAGTCAAATTGATAAGGAAGCTTTGGCTGCAGTAGGTTTACGGAGTCGCGAGGCATCACCAGTAGGTACTCATTCGGTCGTAAGTTCACTAGGAAGTGATCATAAAGCGCTAACGTACAATTTTGGTCCCAAACACGGCATTCTATAGACGGATGCGAGTCGTCTGCAGAGGTATGCGGTCCGATTGGCCGCATATGACTTCGACATACAGTTTGTATCGACGGACAAGAACGCCGATGGATTGTCCCGCCTGCTTCTAGCTGTCATCTCGAAAGGTAAAGTTTCAGATACCGGGGAAGAGGCGGCTCATTTGCATTATGTAGAGGACAAGGTTCCTCTGAATCACAAGGACGTAGTGAGGGGAACTAGGAAGGATGTGCTCCTCAGTAAAATTTATTTATATATTATATTTAGTGGGTGGCCAGCTGAAAGGTCTATCGTCTGGGGTGGTGTGATGATTTCTTGGGCAATGGCGTGAACGCATCATAGATATTCACGAAGGTCACGTAGGGATCGTACGAAGTAAACAAATAATGTGGTGGCTGCAGCTAGACTCGGACCTGCAGTGCGCGTGCACTCGTGCGCCGCGGGCAGGGAGCCGCCGGTGCACTACGGTGGCCGTAAGAGCTGTGGGTAAGATGGCATGTGGATTTCTGTATTTTAAAGGAAAACATTATTTATTTATGAAGGTGAAGTTGTTAAAACAATAAAAAAGGTTAGATTATAAGCGCAGCAGTACGAATAGCACCAATCACCAACTACGAGTATGTAGGTACAAGATCACAGACTCCGCCCATGTACGGAAACGTCCACGACAACTCCAAATTATTTTAGGTTAATGACTCAAAACAATTGATAACAAATAGTATAGTATATCTTGGCTCAGCGGGATTGTTTTTTGTTTTATAAGATACCCATATTTGGTCATCATCAAAGATTTTATACAATTAGACATGTCAATGACGCTTCGAAACTGAGGCGGCTAATTGTCTTAATTTCATTTAGTCACATAGTTGACAACGAAAATTATTTATACAAATACAACCTAAATATTGTCTACAATGTCAAGTTGTGTGTTCAGGAAGTGTAAAAACTGTGTATACGTAAATATATAATGTAAGTAAACACAAAATTGTGCATGCGCTCAATAAAGTAGCTAAATTCGGATCACTTGCTGCCGTAATTTTGGTGGGCGCGTGACATGTCTATAGTAGTTAATATCGTTGGTCACCTACTATATTGTAGGTTTACCTACGTGTCTATATATATCAAATATTATATATATTTTTTTTTTTTTGACTTGTCTTACCCCTCCTTTTGATTTATATTAAATATTTTCTCTGAGAGAGGGCGTGTAATGTATATGAAATATTATGAGGGTAAGCACAAAACTTATGTCATCAACTTATGTTAATAAATCAGTCTGAGTTCAACCGCCATTGTGTTTTACTTGATAATTACAATAGCCCTTAAGGAAGCCATCAAAGCGGCACTACAATTGTTCTTAGGGGTTTACAACGCGTGCCTTATAGAGGGTATTTTTCCTCAGAAATGGAAACGACAGAGGTTAGTATTTCTCCATAAAGGAAAGAAACCGCCGAACGATCCATCAACTTATCGTCCACTATGCATGTTGGATACAGCGGGCAAAATACTCGAAAGTATCATTCATAGAAGGATCGAAGCGATAGTCGAACCTCAACTTTCTGGCAACCAATATGGATTCCGAAAAGGACGCTCCACCTTGAATGCGATCGACGTTGTCGTTAATATAGCGGAAAAAGCAATTGCTAGAACCAGATGGAATCGAGGAGCGAAGAAATACTGTCTAGTGGCAACGCTGGACATTAAGAACGCATTTAATTCTGCCAACTGGAACTGCATCATGACAGCTCTCACTGAAATGAATAAATATAAATAAATAAATATACTTAAACAATACACATCACTATCTAGCCCCAAAGTAAGCATACAGAGTAGCTTGTGTTATGGGAGCTAAGATAGTTGATATTATAATATTAATATACAATTATATACTACATATAAATACTTATATAATGTATATACACTGGAAAACTGCTCATCACACAAATATTTTCCAGTTGTGGGAATCGAACCCACGGCCGTGGTGCAGGAAGCAGGGTCACTACCCACTGCGCCACGCGGCCGTCAATGTTCCAGGATACCTACAAAAGATGGTAAGAAGCTACTTCAAGGACAGATTGCTAAAATACGATACGGAGTCTGGCCAGAAAGAATACAAAATCACTGGAGGAGTACCTCAAGGTTCTGTCCTGGGACCATTACTATGAAATATTATGTACGATGGATTACTCAGACAAATATTGCCAAGAGAAGTCAATCTGGTGGCATACGCAGATGATGTAGCTTTAGTGATCGTTGTAAAACATATTGAAGAGATCAACCTGGCTTTTGATACTGCCTTCGAAAAAAATCAACTGTTGGATGGACACAGTTGGCTTGAAATTAGCTGAACACAAGACAGAGGCAGTTCTCATCACTAGCAGGAAGCAACTCGAAACTATCACACTGCGAGTCGGAGCTCATGAAATTATATCTCAACCGTTCATCCGGGAGTGATGATTGACGCTCGTTTGAGCTTCAAACAGCAAGCTGCCAAAGCGTCGGTGGTAAGAGCAGCTTTATCACGCCTGATGCCTAATGTTGGAGGCCCGAAACAGAAGAGGAGGACACTACTGTCGTCTGTGGTCACATCTGTCCTCACATATGGAATCTCCATATGGGGTGATACACTCCGTATACAAGCATCACGGAGAAAACTCGTGCCAATATACCGACTGAGTGCTTTGAGAGTAGTTAGCGCTTTTCGCACGGTGTCTGATGATGCAGCATGCGTAATCGCTGGAATGCTGCCAATCGAAGAACTTGCAGAAGAACGAAAAGCTCTTTACCATCGAAAATCATCAAGTAACCAGAGCACTGAAGAAATAAAATGTGAAAAACGCCGCAACAGCAGGAGGCGATGGCAAAAAAGGTGGGATAATTCGGAAAATGGCAGGTGGACGTATCGCCTTATTCCCAAACTAGATGTCTGGCTAGACCGCAAGCATGGAGAAGTCAATTATTACCTAACACAGATGATCTCAGGGCATGGGTGTTTTCGTGAATACCTGTATAAACACAAGCACAATACATCCCCGAAGTGCCCGTCCTGTTCCGGAGTCAACGAAGACGCAGAACACGTATTTTTCACGTGTCCTAGGTTTGATACAGCACGCAATGCCTGGAAGAATATCCTGAAACATGGAAGTAGGCCAGAATATGTAATTAAAGACATGACATCATCGAAGGAAGCCTGGGAAGCAACAAGCGTGTTTGCGACGGAAGTTCTTCAGGAACTTCGCCGCATTGAAAGAGCGGAAGCATTAAATACCTGAAGAAGCAGTAGCGCAAGATGCTCTCCCCGCGAAGTAATGCCTAACGGCGGTGTAAGGTCCCTTGTCCTTACCGTAATACCAGTAAGTCACCGTCTCACCACTACACTATAATGGCCAGCTGCACACGTCCGCCTCCTCTCGATGCCAGCCATCGACTGGCCGCTCTCGCCCACTACCGGTGTATATATACACGAACACTACCCCACTACCGGTGTATATATACACGAACACTACATCCCTTCCTATTTAACAAATTTAATTATTGTTATATTTTCTTTACTCCTACCATACTCTCCACCTATTGATTTCCAACCACATGTGGTTCAGGATTAAAGTAGTCGAAAGTATCTTCCACTTTCTTTCAATACTCTCCCTCTTTTTTTCCTTTCCGAAGTTTTTAACTCGATTTCCATATAATGAAATTCCGAAGCTTTTAACCTATTCCCAATCTAATGGAATTCCAAAGACAATTCCAATCTAATGGAATTCCGAAGTTTTATTTTCAATTTAATGAAATTCCGAAACCTTTAACCTAATTCCAATCTAATGGAATTCCGAAGCCAATTCCAATTTAATGGAATTCTAAAGCTATTTCCAATCTAATGGAATTCTGAACTTCTGGTACTTTTCTTCAAGTGCAAACTTCTACGTGACTTCATATTCATGATTTTATGTTTATTTAGCACCGGTGTGATATGGCTTCTTTTTGGAGTATTATAACAGAACCTAATGCATGCATTTTGAAGGCGCTGTACAGCATGTTCAGTCTTTTTCAGAAGACGAGGTCCGTAAATAGTGTCACAGTAATTAAATGGTGACAGAATAAGTGACTCTACAAGAGTGTGTCGGACTCTTTCCGTTAAAAAACGTCGCAATCCGTACAGCACCTTTAACTTATAAAAAGCAAATCTTATCTTGGTTTGAATATGTTCTATGAATCATAGCTCATATACATATATACAAAATTCATTATTTTACAATTATTATTTTAATAGTTCTTTGACATTATAGTAGGTTTTACTTATCAACCAGTCGTATAATTTTCTTTTAAATTGTGCCATAGGTAACGCTTTAATATCTTTCGGAATGCGGTTAAATATTTTGATACACATCCCAGGACAATTCTTTAAGTATAATTTAGTTCTAGGAGAATAATTCAGCATCAAGTTATGAGGGTTTCTTGTATCACTAGAGTGCAAATCAGATTTTTTACAAAAGAGGTACTCAAACTTTTTTATAAAAACGCAAATAGTGAAAATATACATACTTGGCAATGTTAACAAATTCAGTTTTCTAAACAATGGTTTGCAAGTGTCTTGGGGCGCCGCACCACACATTGCTCGTACACATTTCTTTTGGGCAACAAATGCCCTGTAGATATCGGTACCATTTCCCCAAAATGGCAACCCATATCGTAGGGTGGAAGCAACATATGCATGATAGACCTCTAAACAGGTTTTTTGATCAAGGATATTTCTGAGTCTTCTAAGAACGAAACAGAAGCTATTTATCTTTCCTGAAACCTTAGTAGTGTGTTCTTTCCAATTTAGTTGATTATCTATATATACACCAAGAAACTTTAAGCTACCTATGGATTCTACTGTTATGCCGTTATATTGTATATTTAAAGGATCTTTTAGGTTATTAATATTAAAATGAATGCATTTTGACTTCGCTAAATTTATTTGGAGATTGTTAATGTCAAGCCAGTTAATAATAGATTGAATTGTAAGATTAATTTCATTTTCATGTCCTTTAATAGTAGTACTTTTGTTTGTCGATACAATAATTGCGATGTCATCTGCGTATAAAACAGTTTTATAGTTAGTTGCGTCAATAATGTCATTTATATAGATAAGGAACAAAAAGGGTCCTAATATGCTCCCTTGCGGAACGCCATATCTATTTTTCCTGTACTCGGATTTAAATTCTTTAAGTTCCATGTTTATGATTTTCTTTATTATAACTGACTGACTGTGATTGATCAGGTAAGATTTTATCCATTGTAGAACATGTCCTCTTATTCCTACTTTTTCTAATTTTGCTAACAAAATTTCATGGCTCACAAAATCAAATGCCTTCGATAGGTCAAAAAATAAGCTAGTAGTATTATTTTTCGAGTCTACGCTTTTTAGAACTTCGTCGGACAGGGAAAATATGTCCAGCGTCGTGGATTTATCTTTCTGAAACCCATATTGCTCTTTTCGTATAATATTAAACTTATTACAATAATTTAATAGGCGCTTTAGCATACATTTTATATTAATAAATTAATTAATATTTATTAGTGTAATAGGTCTATATTTCCCCATGTCTTTAATATTACCCTTCTTGTATATCGGTTTGATGATTGACTTTTTTAATATCTCTGGAAAACATTCGGATTCGAACGATAAATTTATCAAATAAGTTAATACTGGGACAAAGTGATTTTTTGTGGCCTTAATAATTTTAGTATTAATAGCGTCATAACCTTCCGCAGTTGTATTATTAAGGCTTAGAATTTCTTTTTCTACTTCTTTGTGCGTCATTGGTTTTAGGTACATGGATTGAAATACATTGTTAAGTTTATTAAGTGGTTCATTATTTGATCTATTATTATTTTTATTTGTCAATTCTATAAAATAGTTATTAAAAGTCTGTGCTATTTTATTTGGCTCGTCAATTATTTCATTGTTTAATATAATGCTATCAACAGAATAGTTGTTATTGGGTTTGTTATTTAATTTTTTACAATATTCCAGGATGTCTTACATTTGTTTTTACTTTTATGGATTTTATTTTTATTTACAAGTTTTTGAGCATTGTGGACACATTTTTTTAATGTTTTAGCGAACTTCTGGTACTTTTCTTTGTCCTATGTATTTTTTTTATTTCTATAGTATTTCATACGTAGGCATCTTTTTGTTTTAGAACTTACTTTTAATCCTCGAGTTATCCATCTTTGTTTATTATTTGTATTTATTGTAATTCTTATGTTTGGAAAGAACAGTTTATAGAAGAGACTAAACAGTTCATGAAAACTTTTAAATGCAATATTAAAATCACTACCTTCCAACACTTCTCCAAATGTTAGATTTCTAATAGTGTTTTTAAAGATAGTTATATTTTCATCACTGTAGTCTCTTATGTACATAAAGAACTTGTGTATTAGTAGCGTTAAATTCAACAGGAAAACTTAGCATCTGAGCTGTATCATGATCTGAAAGGTAGAGTTTTAAGACGGTACCTGTTGCATTTTCAATATTACCTAGAACTAAATCTATACAAGAAGTTTGTCTGGTCGGTTCGTTTATGTACGATATGAGATTATAGTTTTTTGCTAAATCTAAAAGGTTAGTAGCTGCTTTAGATGCAATCAAGATATTTATGTTAAAGTCTCCAGTAACCACAAGTCTTTTATTGTCATTTTTGTACCTATTTGTTAGGTTATAGGACAGTCCAATTTATTAAGGAAGAGTGTGACATCTGAGTTTGGAGTGCGGTATATACCTACAAATTATAATTAGATATTTCTATACCACAGCATTCGAAATGTAACGATATAGCATTCTCATTCATCATCATCATCATCATCATATCAGCCGATGGACGTCCACTGCAGGACATAGGCCTTTTGTAGGGACTTCCAAACATCACGATACTGAGCCGCCTGCATCCAGCGAATCCCTGCGACTCGCTTGATGTCGTCGGTCCACCTGGTGGGGGGTCGGCCAACACTGCGCTTACTAGTGTGGGGTCGCCATTCCAGCACTTTGGGACCCCAACGTCCATCGGCTCTTCGCACTATGTGCCCCGCCCATTGCCACTTCAGCTTCGCAACTCGTTGAGCTATGTGACTGGTGACTTTGGTTCTTCTGCGGATCTCCTCATTTCTGATTCGATCACGCAGAGATACTCCTAACATAGCTCGTTCCCCCATTGAAAAATCTTAAGTCTAAATTCGCATTTAAAAAACTGCTAAAGAGATTTCTACTTGAAAAGCAGATTGAATTCCAACATCATGTGGCGGAGTTTTCTTTCTTATAGGTAAATAACTGTATAAGAATTGCATAAATTTGTAAATACCTTTGTATATATGATATAATTTTATTTTTTATGTTTTTCTTCTCACGTTGTTATTTTTTAGTATGGTATTTTATTGTCTTTCCCTTTTTATTTTAGTTAATTGTAATGTACTATTTTAAGTTTAAGTTATTATTATTGTTTATTTTAGTTAATAAGGTTGTTGTGTGCTGTGTTTGTGGCGGCATCTGGTCAACGGTTCCAACTGAAAACCAGCGCTGCATGCTCTTTTTATTTAAAGAGTATGTAGCATTATGCTGAGTTGGATCCGTTTACTGGGTTGTGCCACACATCGCAGGATATTGTTATAGAACAAATTGTGTTGTGTGGCATAATTCACTAATAAAGCTTTTTTCTTTCTTTCTTTCTTTCTTTCTTTCCATCGCCCGCTGTGTGACTCTGAGCCTTATTATGAGGCCCGTAGTTAGCGACCAAGTCTCGGAACCATCACTGGCAACACGCACTGTTCGAAGACTTTTGTCTTCAGGCACTGAGGAATTTCGGACGAAAAGATGTCGCGAAGCTTCCCGAATGCAGCCCAGCCGAGTTGGATTCGACGGTTCACCTCTTTCTCAAAATTGGACCTACCTAACTGGATCATATGTCCTAGGTATATGTATTCGTCTACAATTTCGAGTCCAGCGTTCTCAACTATAACTGGGTGGAGCGAAACATGAGCATTACACATTATTTTCGTTTTGGCCATGTTCATTTTTAGGCCCCCCTGTTGAGAAACTCTGCTGAGGTCATTGAGCATGGTACTAAGGTCATCCAGAGTCTCTGCCATGATGACTACATCGTCCGCGAACCGCAGTTGAGTGATGTACTCGCCATTGATGTTGATGCCAAGTCCGCCCCAGTCCAGAAGCTTAAAGACGTCTTCCAATGCGGCGGTAAATAGCTTCGGAGAGATCACATTTCCCTGACGCACTCCTCGCTGCAACTGGATTGGCCTCGTAGTCTGATCCTGAATACGGACTGACATAGTGGCGTTTTCGTACAAGCACTTCAACGCTTGGATATACCTGTAATCAATTCGGCATCTCTGCAATGACCTTACCACAGCCCAGGTTTCCACCGAATCGAAGGCTTTCTCATAATCCACAAACGCTAAGCAAAGTGGCAGGTTATACTCGTGAGTCTTCTGTATAACCTGCCGCAGCGTATGGATGTGGTCTATGGTACTAAAGCCTTTTCGGAAACCGGCTTGTTCGGGAGGCTGGAAGTCGTCAAACCTATTAGCGAGACGATTCGTAATGACTTGTCGAGAACAATTTGTAAACATGGCTCAGCAGCGAGATGGGTCTGTAATTCTTCAGCAAGGTGTTGTCACCTTTTTTGAAGAAAAGAACCACCACGCTCCTATGCCACGCCTCAGGCGTTGTGCCCTCGTGAATGACGGAATTGAACAATCGCTGAAGGACTTTAAGTATCGGTTTTCCACCCGCTTTCAGAAGTTCTGCGGTGATTCCGTCCTCACCTAGCGCCTTATTGTTCTTCAGGTGTTTGAGAGCCACACTAATCTCGTATAGGCTGACGTCCGGGATATCTTCGGTATAGTGTCGGGTCAACTTGGCTCTGGGGTCTTTAGCCAAATTGGCAACAGGCTGCTGAGTAGTCGTGTATAGCTGTCCATAGAACTTCTCGACCTCACTTAATAACTCGGGCTTGGAAGAAATCAGATTACCGTTTTCGGTCTTCAAACGCGTCAGCTGCCTCTGTCCAATAGACAGATCTCTGGCGAAAACTTTCGAGCCTCGATTGCTTTCAATCGCATTTTTAATACGCTCGGTATTGAAGTTTCGCAAGTCGCTGGTTTGCGACTTAGAGATCTGTCTACTGATTTTTCGGTATTTTGACGCATCTGCTGAAGACTGTAATCTCATTTCTTGCCTCTCTTCCATGAGTTTAAGTGTTTGGTCCGAGAACTTTTTGGTTCTTTTCGTACGGTGGGTCTTATAGAACTTAGACCCAACGGAATGGACAGTTTCCACGAACCTGTTGTTCAGATCGTCCACAGTTTCGCAATTTGCTAGGCAATCAAAGCGGTTCTGCAGTTCTAGTTGAAAGGACTCGGGGTTTTGAATATGTGCACGAGTAGGTCGGAGCGTAGACTTCACCAGTCGATACCGTTCCAGCTGAATGTTGATATTCAACGTGCCTCTAACCATTCGGTGATCGCTACCGGTTTTCACCCTATGGATCACAGAAACATCGTTGAATATTTGCCGTCTGGTAGACAAGATGAAGTCGATCTCGTTTTTCGTGGAACCATCGGGGCTCATCCAGGTCCATTTCCTGTGTGGTGGCTTCTTGAAGAAGGAGTTCATCATAAAGAGGCCCTCCTTCTCCATGAAGTCAGCCAACATTTGGCCCCTATCGTTCCGTTGCCCATATCCAAATCGTCCAACTTTCAACTCTGAACCGCTTCGTTCGCCCAACTTTGCGTTAAAATCCCCCATCACAACATTGTAATAAGAGTTTGAGGCATGCATGGCTTTAGAAATATCCTCATACAATACCTCTACCTCCTCGTCGGGATGTGTCGAGGTCGGTGCGTAAACTTGTATAATCTTCAACGAATACCGTTTGGTAATTCGGAGGACCAGGAACGCTACCCTGCTCGACACACTCTCGACTTTTACAACATTGTTCACGAGGGACTTGTGAACGATAAATCCGACACCACCCTGGGACTGTTGGTCGCCCTCCCGGTAGTAAAGCATGTTGCCGGATTCAAGTATTATCGAGCCCTCCCCCTCTCTTCGGACTTCAGACAATCCTATGACATCCCAGTGCAACTTGCTCATAACTTCTTCCAGCTCGATGACCTTTTCGTCGGACCTCAAAGTGCGTGCGTTATATGTTGCCAGGTCTAGTCGTCGGGGTTGGCAGCGGAATCTCTTCCGGAGATTCTTAACACCCCTTGCCCCGCCGTTACCGTAACCGCTGCCAGAGCCAGGAATAGCGGGGCTGCCGGGGACTAGGGGCTGTGTTTTAGTTTGTTGGTCCATCTACAAAGGTTTGCCCGATACTGACCACGCTGGGCATGCGGGTTGGTCAGCGCAGGACCAGATTTCTCGCACCGGTGTCGCTGCTGCCCGACACCGGCCTGTGCCATTTGAAAATCTAGCCATTGTGAATGGATATACCGCCATTTGTCGGTCGCCAGAGCCTCGTCGGTCCATTTGCAGGGTGCACCACGAGCAGGTGAGGTTGGCAGTTGGCATTCTCATTAACAAAATTTATTTCTGTGCAGTCGATATTATTTTTAACTAAAATACATACTTCCCCCCTATTCGTTGTTCTAGAAAATGAAGATCCTAGGTTGTAGTTCGAGATGTTTATCAGGTTTTCAGAACCCAATTTTAAAAATGTTTCAGACAAACATATGATATCTGGCACACTCTGTTTTATTTTGAGCTCTCCCAGAGTAATCTCCAGAATATCTTTTTTTAACCAGACGCTAGCAATATTTTGGTGTAAGATCCTAAAGTAACATAAATTATTTTCCTTGTTCGGTACGAAAAAATTTAGTGGTTTTTTTTTGTAAAATAAAACGGAATAGTGCCTCTATTATATGTAGTGTAATTTAAAGACTTATTGTCAGTATTTCTACGTGAGAAGTAATATGGGATAGTCCCTTTAACATTGTCCTCTTCCCCCCGGACCAAAGATTACAGTGTATTATTGGAAATAGATAGGCTACTCGAACTTTTTTCGGAACGAATGTGATAGCACCATCTAGTGACTAGATACGGTATTTTTAGTATACTAAAAAGTATAAAAATAATAATGCATATTTTTTGTAAAGGAGAGACATTTTTGATTTTGTAATAGTTGAAGAAACCTATTGAGAAAAACAAAAAAAAAGACAAAAAGTTTTCCATTGATACCCTGGGCTCGAACTCAGGATTATTATATTGTACATTTGTTATGCACCACTAGGCCAAATGACTATGTGGAAAATCGTTGAAATTAATGTACACTTACTGTTTTTCTTTAATAATCCCTTTGCTTTAGAAATACAAACACATTCTTTCTATTACACGTCAAAATTAAAAGGATAAATAATTCTTTTTTTTCGGTTTTTTTTTCCGTACTTACACGGGTTTAATCTCTAAAAAACATTCTAGTACGTACACATCATATGTAATTGTATTTACTATCCTGGAATCTTAAATCTAGGATGTAGATGGCGCTGCTTCATAAAGATTTCACGTTCTTCTAAGTTCCCATGGCATGCCCCCGGACCTCGATTACGAGTAGACGTGCCGACATAGTGTTAATCATAATTAAAAATTATTTTACGTTATTTTCGCTCAAAAAATAAGTTTAAGAAAATAGGAGTGCATCATTTCCAAGGAGGTTTCTAATAAAGAAGCGGCCATCAATAAAATTGGAAGCGGCCATTACTGT
This sequence comes from Bicyclus anynana, assembly GCF_947172395.1. Taxonomy (NCBI): domain Eukaryota; kingdom Metazoa; phylum Arthropoda; class Insecta; order Lepidoptera; family Nymphalidae; genus Bicyclus; species Bicyclus anynana. Next base: position 101,831 of record NW_026441285.1, read on the forward strand.
AAGTAAGAAGCCACGCCTCAATAATTACGCCATCATCGACCTTACATCAAAATAATATTAATTGATCTATTTTAAAACAAAATTATACTTAAAGAATACGGATAAAGTACTAGGAGTGCATGCGCAGCAGGAGAACTCGATTAAGAAGCCGCCATTACGATAAGTTGCAAGCCCCTCCTACCCAGCGACGCCATCTTGCCGAAGGAGTTAACCAGCGCAGGCGCCGCCTGCTCGACGCCATCTTGAGTTAACGTGCGCCGTACCTACTTACTTGCGCGGTCTTATGCGATCCTGGTACTCAGAACCATTGATATACGTTCCAGACATAGATTAAACTAAATAGTTTTTTTCCGTGGTCATTGATCATAAAATAAATAATACTGGATTTGATACACTAACAAAACATAGATAAAAAACCAGCTACTATTATGATGGACAAGTCAATGTCAGATCCTAACCTGGATAGCTTCTGCCAAATCACACCGCCAAATTTCGTTTCCTTTCGAAACAAAAGAAAATTCGATGAGATTGCCCCTTCAGAGCTGTCCGTCTTCAGGGAGGAAATGATGGATACAATAAAGACTTTGTTTTCAGCGCAAGTTGAGGAGATAAAAAAAAATTATACCGACTCTTAAAGACATACAAAAGTCCAATAATAATATCGAGAAAACTATATCCTTTCTTATAGCACAAAATGAGGACTATAAAAATAAAATTGAAAATTGGAATCCCAGGCTAAAGAGGACAGAAAATATATACTTACACTGGAGGAGAAAATGGAAGACTTACAAAGAGTAGGTAGAAAAGCCAATTTTGAAATAAAAAATGCGCCTAAAAAAGTCAAACGAGTCGAAAGAAGACTTAATTGAAATGGTGACCTGTTTGTCGAACTCTGTTGGTAGTAGTCTTACAAAATCTGATATAGTAGATATTTATAGAGTTCGAGGGAAGAGAGAAGGAGTTACAAGCCCACCTATTGTTATTGAAACCTCATCTACCATACTAAAAGCTGATATGCTAAAGATGTGTAAAAACTTTAATGTCAAACATAAATCAAAGCTGTGTGCCAAAAATTTGGGTTGCCGCACCTCTGAAGATACTCTGATTTTTGTATCGGACCAACTTACTCCTAAAGGTGCTCGTCTTTACTTTCTTGCGCGTGAACTGGTGAAGGCGAAGACATACAAATTTTGTTGGACATCATATGGAAAAGTGTATGTAAGGAAGAATGAGAACTCTGCTTTAATTACTATAAAAAATGAAGCTCAAATCTCACGCCTACTGCAAGAATCATGACTAGATGTAATTGTACTTAAGTTATTTCAGTTGCTTATATTTTTTGTAAATAGGATTATGTTACTAATTTCATTGCTTAACATATGTTCAACTAACACTCATTTTATGTTTTTGTGTACCATAGCACACACATATGTTCTTAACACACTTACCCGCTTTAACATAAAAATCAATTTACTCTTCATCACAATATTACACACCTACATAGAACCTACTTTCACTACTACACAATGTAGAGATATACTTCCTACTAAACGAATTTCGTATTACTACATACAAATGTATCTTTTCATACAATCCTTTGTAATGGTGAATAAATTCAGTCCTCTTAAACTACATTATGGATAATATGCCACTAACACAAACAGATCTACAATAATAACGATAACACAAACAATGCAGAAATATCTAAAGCAGTGCAATCTGACATCTGTGACCTTCCTAATCACACTAGTATTAAAAATCAGGACATTACTATAATAACGCAAAATATCAGAAGCGTCTACTCTAACTTCGATGACCTACAAGTGGTCTTATCACAACTAAATAGTGAGCCTAACGTTTTAATCTTAACAGAATGCTGGCTCAATAAGGATAAACCTTTACCACAACTTACAAATTATTCATCTTTCGTATCAACCTCTCATTTAAATCAATGTGATGGTGTAGTTATGTATATAAAGAATTCACTTAAGTTCAGTGTAACAGAAATCCAGCTTACTCATGCATCCTGCTTACAGTTAACTATAAATAACAACATTCTCATTTTAGGTATTTATCGCTCACCGTCAAATAACAATGCTGACTGCTTCATTCAGTCACTAAACTTACATCTAGAAAAAATTAAATCTTACAAAAATATTACCATAACAGGCGACATAAATATAAATATTATTTCAAAATCCTTAGAAAACACTAACGAACGCAATAACAGGATAAATTACCTGAATATGATTACTCATCATGGTCTGCTTCCTGGCCATTCGTTTCCAACCCGACAAGATAACTGTTTAGACCATATTCTCCTAAAATTAGAAAAATCTAAACGTTCTGCGTTTATTGCCGTATTAAATACTACTATTACCGATCACCTCATGGTATTTTTATGTTTCTCAAATATTGATGACAGACGGTGCCCAAAAACGAAAACTATTACTGACTTTAATGAAGCACTGCATAATCTTGCTAATAAAAATCTATCTATCCTTCTTAGTTACAATAACCCTGAACTAATAATTGAAAAGTTAACAAATGAAATTAAGGATTCACTAGACAAAAACACTAGAACTATAGTACTACCTAAAAATAAACGCGTTATTAAACCATGGATAACTCCAGGAATTTTGCGCTGCATTCGACATAGAAATAAATTACAAAAAAGTGTGCGTCACAACCCAACTGACGAAAATTTAAAAAATGTGTATGAAAGGTATCGTAATTTTTGCAATAATTTAATTAAAAAACTTAAACGGAACTATGAAAAAGAGCAGTTAGCCAAGTCTAAAAATTATAGAGCTCTCTAGAAGAATATTAAAAATTTTACACACTTAAATAGCTCAAACAAAAAATAGCTACCGAACTGTTGAAAACTAAGTCCTCTCCTACCGAATCAGTTAACTGTGTTAATTATTTTCTTGCCAGTATTGGAGAATCCTTGGCTAAAAATATTCTCCAAAATAACATGCAGCAACAATCTTCTACGTTAGTTACAACATCCTACACCCACTGTTCGTCTTTTGGACTGCTTGATACAGATATCGCAGAAGTTAGTGCAGTACTTATGAGCCTGAAGACGAGTAGCGCGTCGGGGTGGGATAACATTCCTACCGAATTCCTAAAACTTGCTAATAACTTAATAACTCCTCATAATGTGCACTTTGCAAATCTATGTTTTAGTAAAGGTATTTTTCCCGCATACTTAAAAAAATCAGTCATAACACCTGTGCATAAGTGTGGTAATAGAGATGATGTGAGCAACTACAGACCGATTTCAGTACTCCCTGCTACTTCAAAAATTCTAGAAAAATTGATTAACAATCGACTACTAAGCTACCTAGAACAACGCGCTATACTATCAGAATCCCAATTTGGATTTAGGCGAGGAAAATCCACTGAAGATGCTGTAACAATTCTTACTACACTAATAATAAAAAAACTGGATACCAACAAGAAATGTCTTACAGTCTTCCTTGATCTGAAAAAGGCATTTGATACTGTCTCTGTCCCCATACTCTTGCATAAACTAGAATCTATCGGAATGAGAGATAAAACATTATCTTTGTTTCAGAGCTATTTAAGTGGTCGTACTCAAATGGTCAAGATTGATAAATACATCAGTAATGAATTAAATATCAATTACGGAGTTCCCCAGGGAAGCGTTGTTGGTCCTACTCTATTCTTGGTGTATATTAACGAACTTTGCAATCTCAAGATAAGAAACTGGAAACTCTTGGGAAGATGTCCGTTACCACGCTGAAAATGGGCTCAGAATTATTGCAAAGTGGCTTAATTCAAACCTCCTGACACTTAATACTAGTAAAACAAACTATATGTGCTTTTCTATCTGTGAACGTTCCCAACCAACCCCAAAATATGAAATAAAAATACATACATGTATAGGAGACAATCCCAGCTGTCATTGCGCGACTTTACAAAAGGTGTCCACCTTTAAATACCTTGGTGTTATACTAGATTACCGTATGTCTTGGTATTCTCATATTGACCTAGTATCAAACAGAATTCGGAAACTTGGATGGATATTCAAAAACTTAAGGCACATTGCGTCTAAAAAAATTTTAATTACCGTTTATTTAGCATTAGCTCAATCAGTTATGTCCTATTGCATTACTGCCTGGGGTGGCGCATCTAAAACAAGATTTCTGGAACTAGAGCGTGCCCAGCGTTCTCTCCTAAAAGTCATGCTCTTCAAACCATATATGTTCCCTACTACACAATTATACTCTATTGCGGAATTACTCTCAGTCAGGAAGCTATATGTTTTAAATATGGTTCTTAGAAAGCACATATCCCTAACTTTTAAGCCTACTACTAAAAGAAATAGATATATTGTTGCAAAAACAGAACGCACCAGAACCGCTTTTGCTAGCAAGCAATATTTTTCACAATCTAGTTATTTGTATAACATAATTAACAGAAAACTGAATATATATCCTTTGAATTTATATACTTGCAAAAAAATATTAAAAGAATACTTATTAACACAAAATTATGAAGAAGTTGAATCTCTACTGAAGCGTATTACATAATACGAGTACAAGATTAACCTAACACACACACACACACACATACGCACACACACACATACACATGTTTTTATTAGTTTTATTTTTACCCACTATGATTAATTTAAAAATTGTATTACTGCTTGTTATGGAAGAGCGGAGTCTTCTGTCACAGGAGTTTACAACTCTTAAAAGAAGACTCTAGCCTTTTATTTTTTGTTACTGATTAATGTTACTGAAATAAACTATTTTTATTTATTTATTTACATTGTGGGTCCGCGGAGGTGGGTGTGTGGCGCATTCAGCATCAGTATTGTCTATTTATTACCTTCTTGAGTTCCTTGTAGTTTAAATACTTTAGTGTATAGTCAATAGTATCTATTGCGATATTTATTTTGTAACAAACATTTGTAATTGATATTTTCTTTGTAATTGAATCCATAAAATGACAGTCGTTACCTAGGCACATATCGTGAATCCTTTGATTTAGAATATCAACATTAAAATATTTATTTTCTATTACATTCAATACAATAATTGGACAATTATTACAGTGAAACTTTATTACATTATATAAATTTGACAGTACATCTAGAGGGTTTTTGTCATTTTCACCAACACATAAAATGATTTTGTCATCTTTATTAGTCATGATGTTATAGCATCCACTTATGGTTCCTGAACTTAATGCGTTTGGTTTAGTTAGCGAATATACATTATATTTTTAACCGACTTCAAAAAGGAGGAGGTTCTCAATTCGGTCGGTATTTTTTTTTTTTTTTTTATGTATGTACACCGATTACTCAAAGACGCCTGGACCGATTTCAATAATTCTTTTTTTGTTTGAAGCGGTATAGTTCCCATTTGGTCCCATTGCCATCATGTCAAGATCTGATGATGGAATCCTGGAGAAATTGAGGGAAACTTTCGAAAATTATATGGGTGTCTAGTGTGTTCGTAAACTTTTCCATTTAGTACTTTTAAGCACTACAATTTTATGAAGGTTTAAAATCGATCTGATAATGGAGCCATAAAACAGACGAGGGAACTCCTTGGCGATTTACAGCAGTTACCTTGTGTTTGGGCTTAATTAATTTGTATTAATGAGAACTTTCCACATAGATAGGTTGTGACTGTCATGTAGGGGTTTGATGATGAAGACCAAGGACAATTAAGAGAACTCCTTAACAGTTTACAGTAACTACCTTGTGTTTGGCCTTGATTAATTCGTATTGCTGAGAACTTTCTACCTAGATGAGTTGTGTCTGTTATTAGGGGTCTGATGATGAAGACCAAGGTCAATTAAGGGAACCCCTTAACGGTTTACGGTAGCTACCTTGTGCTTGGGCTTGATTAATTTGTATTGCTGAGAATTTTGTACCAAGATGGGTTGTGACTGTCTTTAGGGGTCTGATGTATTCGTTTGAGATGAATTTTACACTAAAAATGGAAAAATAATAAAAATTTTAATAAAAAATACAACCGACTTCAAAACCTAATAACGTACCCACTAAACTAAAAAGCGAAAAATAACATTGTAATATGTTCTACCGGTTGATAAGTATGAAGTCGGTGCTTAGCCGGTGCTGTCTTAATTTAAGCCATTTCTGACAGGAGAACATGAAACAACACTGTTTGCAAAATCTAAATCTATAAGATATTCTCACATGGCTTGAATTAATACATCACCGGCTTAGCACCGCCTTCATACTTATCAACCGGTATAACATATATAATAATAATAATAATAATAATATAATATAGCCTTTATTCAGACGTAGGTACATATTTTACAATTTATTTAATTTAAGGTGACACCAACAACTTTGTCTGTTTGCCCAACTTTGGCAAAGGCCTCCTCCATTTCCTTCCATTTGGGTCGGTCCAACGCCTTCCTTGTCCATGCCTCCCCTGCTACCGCCTTTAACTCGTCTTCCCATCTTCGGAACTGTCTGCCTCGATTCCTTTTGCTATTTCTTGGATACCAATATACAATAGTTTTATTCCATTTTTCTGTTCCTCTTATTATATGGCCTGTCCATTTCCACTTAAGTTTCCTTATCCTTGTTATGACATTCTCTATTTTCGTGTGTTTTCTTATTATCATATTGTTTATTCGGTCTGATCTTCTTATATTTAGCATGCTCCTCTCCATTGCTGTCTGGCATGTCTCTAATTTCTTATTTTGCGCTTTAGTGAGTGCCCAAGTTTGACAACCATAGGTCAAGATTGGTAACACACAGGTGTTGTATAGCTTGGACATAAGAGACATCTTGGTTTCTGTGTTTTTCATGATTTCTTTTAATCCCCAGTAACACTTCCATGCATTACCAATTCTGGTGTCTATTTCCTTTGACATAACATCGGTATTCGAGATCAGTTGGCCCAGATACGAATATTCCTTTACATACTCAATCGGCTCACCATAGATATAGATATAGTCCTCAGATGAGTTTGTTATGGCTTTGGTTTTAGAGGTGTTTATTGTAAGACCTACCAAGCTACTTTCTTTTTCTAAGTCTACGAGCATGTTCTGTAGGTGGACTGTTGTTGTATCTTTCTCTTCAAACTCGGGTTTTCCTTAAGTTGATGTTTAGTCCGTACAGTTTCTATGGTCTGATTGTATATTGTAAGTTTTTTGGACTTCTGTGGTTCTAGGCTTTTATATTTTTTTGTAGTTGAGGGATGATCTGCTAATTAATTGAGTAGATGAGTGGGTTACTGCTGGGTATTTTTTCTGGGTAGATTCTACTACAATTTCATTTATATTCACTTTATTTTGTATTGTTGAGCTGGTGTTTTCTGAGGAAATGTGTAATAAATTATTTATTTATTGTTTTTGATCGAAAACTTTTCTTTCGTTGTTTTTCTATAAGAAGGTTTTCTATTTTTAATTTTGCACATTCGAGTTCCTGCTGTAATGTTATATTATTATGTTTTAATTCCAATAATTCGTCTTCATTAAACCGCGTCGAAAGGTCAGGTAGGCTTCGTCTTAAAGTTAAACTAATCGATAGGAATGAGTTCTCTGTATCCTCGATGAGGGATTCCCCACGTAGGATATTATTACTTGTAACATTTAGTGAATTGATTTTACTAGTTTGCTCCTGTAATTGATCTCCTGCAGCGGAAATTATAGATAAGGGCGTTGATTCTGGCGTGCTAGTTTTGCTGCAGCTGTGAATATTTTGACTTTTGCACTCAACACATTTCATTCTCATAACATTTGTCATGCTATGTGAATTTTTTAACTGTTACATTTGCTCAGGCTAAATCAAACTTTTGCTCACAATCTTTGCATTGAAGATTTTCGTCAATCTTTACAAATTTTTTGCTTTTGTAACATGTTAAAAGTTTCCTTTTTTGTATAGTTGTTTGTTGTATATTTTTTCCATTGGAAGACATGTTTCTTTATAAAAGAAAGCAAAAAAAAAAAATGTAATCACTGTTTTGGAACCTGCGAGTATTAGTACATATACGTATGGAAATAAATCTGAGCTGAGCCACATGTTATTTATTAGTAGTGGCGAAAATATTATTTCGTATGTATAAGTGTCCACGTTACGTCATGTAATTTTTAAGATGTGGGTACCGACATTATTAATGTTCGTTTAAATAATAAACATGTATGTAGTTTTGTAAAACACTTTTTGAACTTGTTTATATTAAAGTTTCAACACTTGTCTGTCTTAGAATAAAGAAACTCACGATGATCATTATAGATTGAACTGTTCACTTGTTTACTAAGAGTCTTCCTGCACACGCGGGAACTTAAGCTTTAATTTTAGCGTAATCGCTCGTTTATTTTTAATGATAATATTTGGACGTTGTATTAAGACGCTAATGCAACTATTTAAGTAACCATTTACTAGATACACTAACTTAAAACATTTCTTTAAAATAAATTTATGCAGAGGACTGTTTACATGACGGCAGCGCCATCTGTTTTAGATTAGCTATGGGCCCCTGACCGTTTGTGGTGTTCCGTCGAAACCCCGCCAGTACAAAAGCAGAACTCCTGAAAGCGGGTGGAAAACCGATACTTAGGGTCCTTCAGCGGTTGTTCAATTCCGCCATTCACGAGGGTACAACACCTAAGGCGTGGCACAGGAGCGCGGTGGTTCTGTTCTTCAAAAAAGGTGACAATACCTTACTGAAGAATTACAGACCCATCTCGTTGTTGAGTCACGTCTATAAGTTGTTCTCGAGAGTCATCACGAATCGTCTCGCCCGTAGGTTTGACGACTTCCAGCCTCCCGAACAAACCGGTTTAGTACCGTAGACCACATTCATACTCTGCGGCAGGTTATACAGAATACCGAAGAGTACAACCAGCCACTTTACTTAGCGTTTGTGGACTATGAGAAAGCCTTCGGTGGAAACTTGGTCTTTGCAGAGATGCCGGATCGACTACAGGTACATTCAAGCGTTGTAGTGTTTGTATGAAAGCGCCACCATGTCAGTTCGTATACAGGATCAGACTACGAGGCCAATCCAATTGCAGCGAGCAGTGCGGCAGGGAGATGTGATCTCCCCAAAGCTATTTACCGCTGCATTGGAAGATTTCTTTAAGCTTCTGGACTGGAACTGATTTGGCATCAACATCAATGGTGAGTACATCACTCAACTACGTTTTGCCGACGATGTAGTCATTCTGGCAGAGACTCTGGAGGACCTTAGTACCATACTCAACGACCTCAGCAGGGTTTCTCAACGTGTGGACCTAAAAATGAACATGAGCAAGACGAAGATCATGACTAATGCTCATGTACCGATCCACCCAGTTATTGTTGAGGACTCTGCGCTCGAAATTATAGACGAGTATATTATAGGCGGGATTCTCCGGCGCCAGTATTTCCAGTACCGGTACCCGCCTGGGGATGTATTTTTCCGGAGTCCATCTTAGCCTTTGCAGACGATCTTACGCTTAACTGAAAATCAGTGCTGCATACTTTTTTTTTGTATAGGAAGTATGTGGCAAAATGCTGAGTTTGGACCATTTTCTAGGTTATGCCACGTATTGCAGGGCGTTTTTCTTTTATTGCTCTAGCTATAAGCTATATATTTAGAATTTAATATTGTAATGTGTGGCAATACCTAAAAATAAAGATATTTCTTTCTTTCTTTCAAATATATCTGGTTTAGGCTCCCAAGCGAGACCTAATAATAATAATAATAATAATAGCCTTTATTAACAATTTACCTTAATATAAAAACTATACAATATAAAAAAATACGACACCGGTAAATCGTCTTGCCTTTCGGCATAGGCTTCCCAAAGCTCTTCCATGCCTTGCGATCATGAACTTTCCTTTTCCAAAGTGTTCCTGCTGTCATCTTCAAATCATCTTCCCATCTTCTTATTTGCCTGCCGCGTTTCCTTTTGTTGTCTCTAGGGTTACGACCAAACAGTTACGTCCTTAGCCCAATTCGCGTTTTTGTTTCGGATTAAATGACCAGCCCATTTCCATTTAAGGTTTCTGATTGTATACGTCACATCTGTGACCTTTGTTTTTTTTTCAGATACAATTTTTTTTTTTATGCAATATAGGCCAGCGCTTGACTACAATTAAGCCTGATGGTAAGCATTAATGCGGTCTAAGTTGGAGCGCGCTTACCTAGAATATGCCTATTCACTCTATCTTTGAAGGTGTCCAAATTATATGTGTCAGGAAACACAAACGCCGGAAGGGCATTCCAAATTTTTGCTGTACGAATTAGAAATGTAGATGCAAACCTTTTCGTACGAGTTTCCCGGACATCCACAATATATGGATGCCACCGTTTGCGACGTCTTGTTATTCTGATACATTTAAGATTTATCTTATCCTTTCTCCTTATACATAACATACTTCGTTCTATATTGTCCTGGCATGTTTCTAGTTTTTTATAGTGTTTTTGCGTTAGGGCCCATGTCTGGCAACCATATGTCATACAAGGAAGTATATGTCGCCGAGTGAGTTATTTGAACGGATAGCAAAATCTACGTTAATTATTGCGATAATATTATAATCAGGTTTTCATGTAATTGGGATTTAATTATTTACTGTTTAAATAAATAAGACTGTAAAAGGTTTCCACCATGCCAAACGTGGCGGCGCTCGACCAATAGGAAACTATAACGATATTGCTTTAAAATGGCGCGTAGGTTTTACGGAGTTAAGGCGCTCTGCCACTCTGTAGCCTGTTGGTTGAGTAGTTCAGTGTATTCAATTCTTGGAATATATACTCGTCTTCCATTTGTTAAATAGTAATGGTGCAGTGTTAAAATAGTGATAGTGTTTCCGAACTTCAGTGGCTGAGTTAATAGAAGTAAGGCCATTGCATTGTTAATTAATTAGATGACAGCCAGCACCAGCTGAGAATGAGGAGTGTTGGTTAACTGTAGAAGACGTCTTTAACCCAACTGGATCAGTTTCAAGTCTGACATCAGCTGGTGGCTGACTCCTAGCCGTATGATAGTTAATTCTGGTTTACATCTGATAGTATCAGCGCTATACTTGATCAAGTGTAATTAGAGGGTAGACCTGTAGTTGTAAGTTAAATGATCGATCCAATAATGACCATGAATGAAATGAATGAAATGAGTGTTACTTTGTGTATCTTGCCATCCTTGACACATAAAGCTTAGAACCTGCCCTGAGGCTACGGCTTCTCCGTTATCAGAGTTAGTATTTAGTACGGCTCTCCGATATCAGAAGTGGAATATAGTCGATGCCCCGATATATACATGAGTTAAATGTTCGAGATTTTAGTTTTAGTGGTATTTTTGGGTTCTTAGTGATATCCTTTAACGACCAATACTTTCCCCACGTTTTATTAATCCTATTCTGTATTTTTTGCATGCTATATTTTTAGGAGTAATTATTTGGCCAAGATACGTATATTCATCCACGTAATCAAGATCTCTATCATTCACTTGTATGGGCTGTTTGCGGTTTGTCATTAGCTTTGTTTTTAATGTATTAATAAGCAATCCTACGTTGAGACTCTCCGCTACTAGTTGGTTTAGCATTTCTTGTAAATGATTTGGGTTGTTTGTTATAAGTATGAGATCATCAGCAAATCTGAGGTGATTGAGCAATACCCCATTCACTTTAATTCCATAATCTGTCCAATCTATATTTCTGAATACATGTTCAAGAATTGCAGAAAAAAGTTTTGGCGATAAAGGGTCCCCCTGCCTTACACCCTTTTGGATTTCAAACTTATCACCCATTCTTTCAGTTCTTACCCTTGCCGTCATATTTTTGTAAATATTCTTAGTTATTTGAATGTATTTCTTGTGTACTCCTTGATTAAGTAGTGCTTCCCAAATTTTTCCATGTTTTAGCGTGTCAAAAGCCTTATTGTAGTCAACAAAAGCTAGATAATAAGGCATATTATATTCGTTGCATCTTTGTATTACTTGTTTTATCGTATGGATATGGTCGATTGTTGAGAATCCACTACGGAATCCAGCCTGTTCCTTCAGTTGGTTTTCGTCCAATATTTTTGTTAATCTACTAAGTAAAATCTTCGAAAATATTTTATAAAGGTTAGACATCAAACTCATAGGTCTATAATTGCTGATATCATATTTGTTTCCTTTCTTATACAATAATGTAATAGTTGATGTTGCCCATTGTGTTGGCATTTCTTCTTTTTCTAAGATTTTATTGAATAAATCTAACAGATATTGAAGTATAATATGAGATGTACCTTTTATACGTTCGTTTGAAATGCCATCTTCACCCGGAGCTTTCCTATTTTTCTGAGAATCGACAGCCTTGATTACTTCATTTCTCATTATTGGATGTATTTCATCTTCATCTTCTGTGCGTTTTAAATTCACGTGACAAGATTCTTGGTGAATTTGGTCACTATATAGATCGCGGTAAAAGTTTGTTGCTGATTCTAGTATACTTATTCTATCTGGATAACCTTTACTTTGTTTTTTACTTTTTATTTTTGGAATTCAGTAAGTGTTTTCTTCTAACTCCTTAAACGGTTTCTTAACACCACCTGTACTTTCTATGTGAAACAAAATTCTATCTAGCCTTGTTTTTTGTCTATGTTTTCTAATACTTTCATTAATTGGTTTGCTTATGCTT